>NW_004524669.1:2701227-2702478 GCF_000260255.1 Octodon degus | reverse complement strand
GGGGCAATTGAGGCAGGACAGTTGCCAGGCTGGACTAGAGAATGAATTCAAGGCCAGCCTGAACTACAGAGCGAGGCCCTATCTCAAAAAGGGGGATGAGGGGAAGTGGAAGGAAATGGGGGAGGGAAAGAGAATGTAGTCCTCAAAATTATTTTTGGAAAAAAAAAAACCTAACATGCACAAATACTTAAAAGAGGCTTTTTGGTAATAATAATAAAAATAACAATATTTTTAAAAAATTATTTTTTGTTGTTGTTTCGAGATAGGCCTTACACTTTCCATCCTGCTGTCTCAGCCTCCCAAGTACAGACCCATGCTACCATGTTCAGCTAATACTTTATATTCTAAAAATACTACAGAGAGCCAGGCACAGTACTATAGCTATAATAATCCAAGAACTCAGGGAACCTGAGGTATGAGGATCTCACATTCCAACCCAACATAGGAACCTAGGCAACTTAGCAAGACTGTCTCAAAATTTTAAAAAACCTAGGAATGTAGCTGAGGGTGAGAGGGGTGGACTACTAACAAACCTTAAAGCTGCTAATTTTTTTTTTTTTTTTGCGGAACCAGGGATTGAACTCAGGCCCCTGGGCTTGCCAGGCAAGCACTTATTCTGAGCCATGTCCCTGGCCCCGCTGTTGCTGAATGGAATCCTTATAAAAACAACACTGGTCACTTCCTTTGAGAAGTATGTGGCAGCACCTGTCACTGGGCACTAGTGTGTTAGTGACCACACAGAAGCTACCTCTGGAGTAATAGCCACAAAGGCACTGACTGAAAAACCACTCTCTTCTCAGTGAAGTAGCAGTGTTTAGAATTAGGCCTATTTCATTTCCTTCTGTTTAAGATAATTTTTCAATAAAGTGAAATGAATCACGACAGATGGAAAAGCCTACTAGATTATCCAAACCAGTCCCCTGAGGAACCTAGAATATGGGAAATGTTTATATTTATTATTTATTTTTTTGTATTTTAGGGAAGGGTCTACAGGGTGTTCAGGGTTCCACTACTAGATTGGACTCATAGTGATCTGCCTGTTTACAGCCTCCCAAGAGCTGGGATTACAGGCACGTGCCACCAACCCAGTCTCAATTGCCATCTCAGCGTGCCCCGGGGGTGGTGCCAGGACGGCAGGCCCCAGGATCAAACCCCCAGTCCCTATGCCTGCTGAGCTATTTGGCTGGCCCAGTAAATGTTTACAGTTAGTAATAAACTAAGTTATAAATAACTTTAAGAGGGGCCGGGGAG
>NW_004524669.1:2692909-2701031 GCF_000260255.1 Octodon degus | reverse complement strand
CAATCATTCTTTTATTTATTTTATTTATTTATTTATTTTTTGATGGTACTGGGGATTGAACTCAGGACCTTGTGCTTGCCAAGCAGGCACTTATTCTACTGAGCTATTTCCCTTGCCCCCAATCATTGTTAGACTAGGTATCTTGTTAAAAATTTACAATTAGATTCTGAGTTGCTCAATTTCTGAATTAACTCATGAACGTCCTAGCCTCATGAAAAAGATGAATGAAAAAAAATCAATGAAAAATTAATCTAAGCCAGGCATAGTAGCCCATGCCTTTACATAAGCTCAGCACTCTCAGAAGCTGAGGTAGGAAGATTCAAAATACCAGCTTAGCACCAGCAATTTACCAAGACAGTCTCAAAATAAAAAGAGGATATGCTATATATATAGCTCAGCACAAAGGCCTTGGATACTAGGGGGAGGGAGAGGGGCGGGGACTGTCCCCCAAATCTCAGGATGTTTCAATTCTCAAATCAGGAGCACTATATACCTTATTAACTCCCAAATTTAAAATCCAAGAGATCACATAAAGACTTTTACAATTTAATTTTATCCAAAACACATAAGGACTTAACAAATGCAGTTTCTAAGCACCTTGTTCTCCTTCACTGCGCAGAGCTGACACTGCAAAGGGGTCCATAACCAATGTCGGCTCAAGGAGACAGGCCTCACTCTGCACACGGAAGAGGTCTAACATGCTAATGACACTGAACAGAAGGTTAGAAAATTTCCAAATTTCATACAACCAGGTGCCTTGAATGTTATATATGGAACATAACTTTTCCTTGATTACACAAGAAATTCAAATCTATCAAACAAAAAACAAGTCATGAAATTCAAATTTTTTTTTGCTACTGGGGACTGAACCAAGAGCCTTTGTTCACAATGAACTACTTCCCCAGTTCACTCATGTGTGCATGCACGAGTGCGCACGTGCGCATGCACTCTTTTTTCCTTTTTGTTCTTTTTTCTCTCTCCTTCCCTCCATTCCTTCCTTTCTATTTGAAATAGGGTTGCTCAGTGGAAGTGCTAAGTTGCTCAGTGGAAGAGAATTTACAGTCCAAACCTAAAGCAACTGTACTGAAAGAGTTTCATTGGTCTGGAATCTTTCTTTGTTTAATTTCAAAGGTCATACAGTTGCTTAATTACCATAAAATTTAAACTTTAACTCAGAGACAAGAACAAGCTGTAACCTGTTAAGAAGACCTGAATATGCATTATTGCAACTGTACATTTTAAGAATCCTTTTACTCTTAAAAACCTAAACTACTAAAATACACTGAGACATGCAAATGAAATGTACTTCTTTTTGTCTTGCACTTTAAAAAAATGTATACCAGTTCAAACTGGGGTAGGCAGCTCCACAGCATAAGACTTGCCAAGCTGACCAAAGTTTGGGCTCAATCCTGAGTCCTGGGAAGCACAAAAAAAAAAAAAAAAAAAAGCAAAAATGCAATGCATCCTGTAGCTTAACTGACAATTACATTACTCTGTGTGCATGATTTTTTTTTTTTTTTGGGGGGGGTGTTTTTGAGACAGGGTCTCACTGTGTAGTTGATGCTGGCCTTGAATCAACTCCGTAGCCCAGACTGCCCTCAAACTCACAGTAATTCTCTCTGCCTCCCCAGTGCTCAGATCACAGATGTGCGCCACCACACTCACTGTACAATGTGTTGGTACGCACATATATACACTGCACATATGCATACGAAGTATGTGTACCAATACATAGATTTATACAGACAGTGGTGCCTCGGTTCACCAACTTCATAGTGGAAAGAATTCCAAGCAATGAAGTTCATGGAACAAATTAAGTTCATGAACTGAGTACCACTTTACATGTATTTTTGTTCTACATATATTTCTAAAGGGTATATTTTCTTACCTCCCATTAATTTTTGTTTTTTCTTAAGATTATTTTGAGAAATGTCAGAAAAGTACACACAACAAACAGATCACCCATCATTACCACATTTACTGAAGTACATCTAATTAAGAACTGAATATTCCTTATTCAGCTGCTGTAAATTCAATTCCAAAGGAAATTACTATTTAAATAAATGATATTTTCTATACTTACACATAATTTTTTTCTTTCAAGTGTAGGAAGTATTTCTTAAGAGAAAGAAAATGTCTAACAGGGACAAAAGGGGGCCCAAATGGCTAGCCCCTGCTCACATGTAATTTAATACACATTCTTTTTTTTCTTTTTTTGGAGGGGGGACTGGGGATTGAATTCAGGCCCTTGTGTTTGCCAGGGAAGCGTTTATTCCACTGAGCCATCTCCCCGGCCCTACACATTCATTTTTAAATGAAAATCATGCTATAAACAGTGCCATGACAGCTTTCATTTAACAGAAAATCAAACATCTTTCAGTTCAGTACATTTAAAGCTCTAGCAGCCACTGTGGATTGGGCCCAGTCTCACACCTGCAAGGTAAGCACTCTCCACTGAACTACATCCCCAGACATTTTATATTTTGGGACAAGGTCTCATTAAATTGCTCAGGCTAACTTAGAATGTGTGATCCACCTCCCTCAGTCTCCTGAATACCTGGGATTACAGTCCTACATATACTTTTTTTGTGGTTCTGTTGGTTGTGACAGGGTCTCTGTAATTCAGGCTGGCCTTAAGCTCACTATGTAACCCAGGCTGGCCTCTATCCTCCTGCCTCAGCCTCCAAAGTGCTGGGATCACAGGTGTGTGCCACCATGCCCAGCTGGTCCTTTTTTAAGGACTTTTTTTAAAAGTTTTAGGTTCACATCAAAACTGAACAGAAGGCACAAGAGATTTTTCATATGCAACCCTGCCCACATGTTCTAGATTTTTCCCAATGGACAAATAAATACTAAGAACAAATTATAATTTCCCTATTTTTTATACTGTCAAATGTTTAAGGTGTTTTCTATTTCTGTGCTTAGAAATACAGTCATGCATCTCATAATAACTTTCCCTGGCAATTCCCGTAGATCATTACAAAACTGACCAATTTCTATCATCTTGACACCACAATCACCACCGTGAAAGGAATACTCTCATGTTTGTAGTGATGCTGCTGTATACAAACCTACTGCACTACCAGTTGTATAAAAGTATAGCATAAGCCAGGCATGGTGGCACATGCCTCTAATCCCACTGAGGCTGAGGCAGAAAAATCACAAGTTCAAGGCCAGTTTGAGCAACTCAATGAGACACTGTCTCAAAATAAATAACTGGAGATGTAGCTCAAGAGCCTCAGGTTCAATCACCAGTAGCCTCCCCCGCCCCAAAATACAGTATATAATTATGTACTACTATACATGATAATAAATGACTAACTGCTTTATGTATGTACATTTTCTAATCATTACGATAGTGTTTACTCCTTAGTTTAAAAAGTTTACTGGGGTGGGGACATAGCTCAATGGTAGAACATCTGCCCGAGTTATACCCCTAGCACTGAGGAAAAAGTTTACTGCACAATGGTCTGCTGTGTCACAGTAGCACTGACTTCACACAGAAAAATACAGTCATTGTAACATGCTCACCTCGCCTTTGCCAATCCTTATGACTGCATGCAAAGGCCACCTGAAGAGGACAGGGGTACAGCTTAGGGCTACAGTGCATGCACAAGGCCCTGGCTGTAATCTCCAGTTAGCCCTCCCCAAAGAGAGGCTACTCTGAGACACTAACCTAACTACACCTCTCAGGTTTGTCTAAGTCAAGCACGTTCTGTGATGTTCACACATTAACAAAATCTGCTCTGTTACAGACAAGTTCTTATTATTCCTGTGGTTAAGTGAATATAAATGCTTCAATGATAACTCTACATATATTTTTACCTTTCACATTTTTTGTTCAGTTGTATGTGTGCCTGTGTATGTGTTTTTGCCCCAGTATACTGTTGACAAGCCAGGAGTGCTCTACCACTGTGCTATACCCCCATCCTTTTTTTGTGTGTGTGGGCGTAGATCAGTGCTAAAGTGTCCAAAGCCCTTCGTGCAGTCTCAAAAAAAAAAAAAAAAAAAAAGTACTGACTTTCAGTACTTTTTGTCCAGTGCTATAATATCACAAAAAGCCATTTACAGCTGAGTGTGGTGGCACATGCCTGTAATCCCAAGTACTTGGGAGGCTGAGGAAGAATTGCCATGATGAGTTTAAGGCCAACCTGAACTAAAACTCAAGACCCTATCTCAATAAGTAGAAATAGCACTTTTTGTTTTGTTTTTGGCAGAACCGGGGACTGAACTCAGCCCTTGCACTTGCCAGGCAAGCACAGAAATAGCACTTTATGTCACAATATTCATTCATTCAAAAAAGAGTCACCAAATTACAACCTATACCAAGTATTTCCTAGATAGATAGATTGTAATTTCTCTCAGATCAGTACAAAAACTCTCTTTGTAGTTTTTGGGCTGAAATGGGGTCACTATAAAATTTTTGTTCATATAAAGAAGGTAACTTATCTACTACAGAAATTTTAGGGGCCATGGAGATAGCTCGAGGCATGAGTGCCTGTGTGACAAGTGAAAGGTCCTGAGTTTGATCCTCAGTGCCAAAAAAAAAAAAAAAGAAAGAAAGAAAGAAAGAAAGAAAGTAAGTTTATATTATGCTCTATTTAAAATTTTTCAAGGGCCAGCCAGATAGCTCAGCGACTAAAGCCTGTTTAGGCAGAGCACAGCAGCCTGGGTTCCATCCCCAGAGACCCATGGTGGCCCCACCCCTGAGGCGCACTGAGATGATTCAACTGAGACTGGGCATGGTGGTACACGCCTGTAATCCCAACATTTGGGAGGCTGAAAACAGGAGAATCACTACAAGTTCAATCTACGTAGTAAGACCCTGTAGACCCTGTACCAAATACATAAAAATAAGAAAACTTCAGAGCCAGCCAAGGGTGGTGGTGTACACCTGTACTCTCAACACTTGGAAAGCTGAGGCAAGAGGATCAAACAAGTTTGAGGCCAGGCTGGGCTACATTATGAGTTCAAGGCCAGCCTGAATGACAGATCAATATCCTTTCTCAATCAATCAATAAAAAATGTTGGGCTGGTGAGATGGCTCAGTGGTCTAAAGCACCTACTTAGAACAAGCTTAGCAAAGCACAGGGACCGTGGTTCAATCCCCCAGCACCATATGCCAGCCAGCCCCGCCCCCTGGTGGGCTGAGCTGGCCACACACACACACACACACACACAAATAAAAATTAAAAAAAAATTTTTTTAAATGTTAATGGCTCTCACTAAGGATAAAATAAAATACAAACTCATTAAAATGACAGATGTACCCCTCAGTCATTCTCTGGGCTCAGCTGGAGCCACTCCCTTCAACCTAAGCAATGGTGAAGACAAAGAAGTGACTCATGCTTTCCAAGGTCTCTCTTCTAGCATCTGCTTCTCAACAGGCTACTTTCTTATCTTGCTCACCTGGATAATACTGATCATCTTTAGGCCTCAGTTTAACACTCTTTCTAAAAGAAAAAAAATGGTACTTAAAGGAGACTGGGGCCAAGGATAAAGCTCAGTGGCACAAGGCTGGTCTGGCAAGCACAAGGTCCTGAGTTCAATTCCTGGAACACCACCACCCTAACCCACCTCTGTGTGCAGAAAGAGAGATTGTTAGGTGATATGATAAAATCACCCTCCCCTGGAACTCTCACACATGTTTAAAAGCTAAGCACAGGAGAGGGTATGGAGCCATGTAAATAATTTCTCAATGATGGAGGATAAGTACAAGTTCTTTAGGAGAGAGACCTGAACCTCTTCTTTGTTCTCTCCCTATCTTGCTCATGAATCAAGAGGCTGCCATCTCAGACACGGCGCAACACTGAGGCCACAGAGGGTAACGTGGCGGCATGGATACTATTAACTTCACACTATACGCACCAGCCCCAATTTATTTCTGTAACAGGGAAATAAACGTATTTCATTTAAGTATTAATTTGGATTTTCTGTTTCCAATAATCTCAACTCATAACATTTAGAACTTCTCTGTGTCCCACTGCTTCCCTCAGCCTTTCCTCACCAATGCTAAGTGCTGTCACTGGTTTTGTTTCTCTAGCCTGTGAGCTCACAGGAGGGTACTGTATCTCACCCCTGCAGTACAGCATAATGACCTATCAGTATTTGATTTAAAGTATTGTTTCATATTTTATTTGTGACCAAAACACTACATCACCTTTATCTTGCTTTGAGTCCAAATGTAAAACAGATTTCTATTACAAACATAATACAATATTTCTTGACTTCTGCCCCAAATCTCCAGTTGAACTCCCCTTCTGAACACCACTAGTTATAAAATGTATTTGTACAATAGTGTTCTCAGCATCTATCTCTCCATGTGAGCAACTCCAAAAGATTAGGAACAAATTCATGACTGATTTAATAATGCATGTGTTGAACATCTATTGTGCTAGGCATGGGACCTGGAGCTAAAAATATTAATTAGTCATTCCCAGCTCTCACACTGTTCAATCTGCTGTTTCTCTTTGAGGATCCACGTCTAATGCAGCCATCACTCTCTGCTTTAAGAAAAACTGCTGCAAGCAGAGCTCTTCGTGAGATCGGATTCCAGTTTGTGGCATCCCTGCACATCGGCCTTTCTGTGCACTCATTTCACTTCCTCGGTCTGCCATCGGCTCTGGCCCTCCCAGCCTGACAGCAAATTAAACTTTTCCTGGGTTGACCCTCCCAAGTTACCTCCTAGTCTACTTCCTATCTCACTTGTTCATTCCTGGAAACTTTTTCTACTGCCTTCTTGATAACTGGCCTGTGCACTGGTCCTGCTCATTCTTCTGAAATCTGTCTCAGGAGGGAAAGGCGGTGTCCTTGGCTCTGTACTAGTCTTTTCTCCTGATAGACACATTACCCTTTAAAGGGAGTGATGCAAAATGGAAAAAAAAAAAAAAAAAAAAAAAAAACTGGCTTACAAAGCAGAAAGACAAGGGCCAGGGAGATAGCTCAGTAGAATAAGCACTTGCCTGGCAAGTGCAAGGGCCTGAGTTCTATCCCTGGTTCCACAAAAAAATTTAAAAAAAAAGTAAAAAGACACAGATAAATATGGTCTTAGGAAAACTATTTAACATCTTGAGCCTCCATTTTCTCAAATATAAAATGGGGGTTTCAAATCAGGTGTGGTGAGACATGTCTGTAATTCCAGCACACAGGATTCCAGTGAGTTCCACCAGCCTGACTTGTATAACAAGACCCTGTCTCAAAAATAATTAAAAACTTATAACTAAAAAAAAAAAAAAAACTTAAAACTTTAAAAAAATTAAATGGGGGGGTCTACTTACCAATGAAAATTACTCTAAAGATTAGAGAAAATTCACGTACAGAGCCCAAGGCAATGAATGTTTTGTTATGACCATATTTAGACACAAGAAATGTGTTATACCTACAATAAGTGATAACAAGCTATTATAGAAAATCTATAGAGGTCTAAAACATTTTTTGAACATTTATTGCTACCTAAGTTGCATCAGGTACTAAAACTGGAATTACAAACAAGAAAAGGACTTATATTCAGTTAAAGAAGGTAAGTAAAAAACTACAACACAATAAGGTAAGAACACAAAATGTTTTACATACAAATTTACATATCCAAAGTCACACTGAAATAAGCAAGAGAGGTCTGAGTGACAACAGCAAGTATAAACAACTCCTTTATATAATTTAAAAGTATGCCTAGGCTCTGACAAATTTATACAGATTACTTTCCTCTATTCAAATAATTAGGTCCACAAACAGGCCTTCACATAAAATTTTATATTCCAGAGCAAGGGAAATAGCTCAGGGTCACAGAGTCTGCCTGGCAAGTGCAAGGTTCTGAGTCCAATTCCTGGTACTAAATATAAAAAAAACTTATATGCCATCCTGCCCCCCTACTGAAGATCCTCTCCCAAATCTTTGAGTTATAAAAAGATTCACACATAAAATAGTGTCAAAAACAATAAAGTAGTCTTATATTCTTGTGTTTTTGTTTCTGGGGATTGAACCAAGGACTTTGCACAGCTAAGCACCCACTCTATTACTGAGCTACATCTCCAATCCCAATGTATATTTTTAATTTTATTTATTTATTTATTTATTTATTTATTTATTTATTTGAGAGAGAGAGAGAGAGAGAGAGAGAGAGAGA
>NW_004524669.1:2678414-2692569 GCF_000260255.1 Octodon degus | reverse complement strand
ATAAAGCATAAATAGGGGCTGGGGAGATGGCTCAGTAGAATAAGTTCTTGCCTGGCAAGTGCAAGGGCCTGAGTTCAATACCTGGTTCCACCAAAAAAAAAAAGCATAAGTGACTGTGCTAAATAAAACAGTATCTTCGTGTCTGCTACCAACTGCAGATTAGAGGAGCTAGCTGCACAAGAACAATAGTCAATAAGAACCAGACTTGATGGCACACACCTATAATCCTAGCACTCAGGAGCCTGAGGAAGGAGGACTAACGTGAGTGTGAGGCCAGCCTTGGTTACAGCGAGTTCAAAGGTTAGGCGAGACTACATAGTAAGACTTGTTTAAAAAACAGCAACAACCAAAAAAAAAAAAAAAAAGCCAAGCACAGTTGTGCAAAAAAGGTGGAGGCAAGATTGGCAAGAACTTGAAGCCAATCTGAGCTATGTAGGAAGTTCAAAGCCAGCTTGATGAACCACACAGTTAGACCCTATCTCAAAACAAAACAACTAAATGTTGGGAATGGTGGGTATGCCTGTGCTCTCAGGAGGCTGAGACCAGAAGATTGCCTCAACTAAGAGACCAGTCTGAATTAGAGTGAGAGCCTACCTCAAAGACCACTCCCTCCAAAAAACAAGGTAATAAGAAAGACAACTTCAAACCCAGACACAACTCTTTGGGATCAAGGGAAAAGTGGGATAAAAAATATTTCAGTCCTCTGGAATGACTACTATATTTCTGGTCTCTTAAATTGTTTTCAAAAACAATGTGAAAATTCATCTTTTCCTTAAAATTTTGCTTTGTTTTGTTTTCATGGTGGTACTGGGATTTGAACCCAATGTCTTGCAATGACTATGTCTCCAGACTAACCCCCCTCAACTTTTTTTTTTTACTTTTTGCAACAGAGTTTCAGGGTTTTGCCATGTAGTTCAGGCTGTCCTCAAACTAGCCCAGGCTGGTCTTAAAACCATGAACAATCCTCCTGCCTCAGTCTCCCGAGTGTTCCAACACTTTTTTATTTTGAGGCAGGGTCTACTTGAAGTGCCAAGGCTGGCCTCCAACTCTCCATCCTCCACCTAGCTAAATTATCTCATTTTAATCCTTACAAAAACCTATGGGGTTGGCTGGTGAGGTGGCTCAGTGGTCTAAAGCACCTACTTAGAACAAGCTTAGCAAAGCACAGGGACCACAGTTCAATCCCCCAGCACCACATGCCAGCCAGCCCCGCCCCCTGGTGGGCTGAGCTGGCCACACACACACACACACACACACACACAAATAAAATTTTTTTAAAAAGAGCAAATCATTAAGATTGAAAAAAAAAAAAACCTATGGGGTGGGTTCAAAAAGACAAATGAACCTTAAGGAGGCTAAATAATCTGCCTAAATTGCCAAACAATCAGAACTTCCACCTACTGCAGAACCTAAGCTCTTAACCATAAATGAAACCATCTTTTAACTGTTAGTATCTATTAATTTTTGGCTTTCAACTATGTTAGATTTTAACCTAACTGAAGAAAAATGTCATTTTGACTTGTTTTTTCTTTATCCTCACATAGTTAATGTTCTGAGACTATAACAAGGTTTATGGGAGGTACATCTCACGCATATGGCATAAACACCCAATCATCATGTTCCTAACTTGTTCATAATCTCTTTTTAATGGCTAGATTAAAATGTATCAAGATCCTAAGCAGTGGTGTGCAATTTAAGCATTTCTTGTATGGCTACAGTTTCTATAAATCATGGCTTTCCTAACCAGTATCTTCAGGGATTGAGCTTCTACAGCATTAGAGATGAATTTATTTGACACATCCATACTCTCGCCTGGTTCCCCATGCCTTCCAGAGTCTACATTTAGTTTTTAGACATACTGTGCTGCTGAGGAGGCAGCGCTAACTACAACAGAACTTCTACTCTTCTAATCCAGTTAGGCATCATCTTCCAAGTAACGGCTCTGAGAAGAAGTGATGAGTGTGCAGTTTTTACCAAATTAACAATGTCAGTTTCTAGTTTAGTGTGTAAATAAAGAATGTCATTAACAAAGTTAAGAGTCAAGAGAATGAGAAGATATGTGCAATATATACAACCAAAAAACTGTCATCTGGGCTGGGGAGATGGCTCAGTAGAATAAGCACTTCCCTGGCAAGTAACAAGGTTCTAAATTCAAACCCCGGTTCCGCAAAAAAACAAAAACAAACAAAAAAACCTGTCATCCAAATGTTATGACTACTATAAAACAATAAAAAGCAACACAATTGTTAAGGATTGCCAAAACACCCGAATAGGCACTTCACGAAGAACATGCAAAAGGCCAATACATGTATGGAAAGGAGCTCAATATCATTAGACATAGACACTAAGAAAATGAGAATTAAAACAACTTAAGAAACACTACTGCATACCTCTCAGAACAGTAGAAGCTAAGAAAACCAACAATGACAAGTGTTAGTGTCTATGTTATATGAACAAAATATTCATTGTTGATGTGGATGAAAGTTGGTATGGGTTAAGTATACCTAATCTGAAATGCTTAGGATTAAAAATGGGTTTTCTGGATTCTGCAATTTTCTGTACGTGCAATGACACCTATTAGAGACCCAAGTTTAAACCCAAAATTATGCTTTATGTATACTTTATGCACATAGCCTGAGGTATTCATGTGCATTACCAGTGTTCCTGCCTTTCTGTCCCCATATGTGGCATCCAGTTGACACTCAAAACTTTTAAGTTTTAAAGAATTTCAGATTTTCAGATTAGGGAGGCTCAATCTGCATACACAATCTAGAAAACTGCTTGGCAATATCTATTACAGAACGCCAAACACAGAAATGCAAGCATAATCAATGATGACAGAGGTCAGGACAGTAACTTTGAGGGAGGCAATAACTGGGAAGGCACAGGATTTCTGCACACATCTTTGGATGGTTTCACAAGTGTGTAAAATACACTCTACATTTAATAAGCTACATTTATTATTATACTTTCTTGTATATAACTTATATTTCAATTTTAAAGCTCACCAAAAGGGCCAGGAATATAGCTCAGCAGCATAAGCACCTACTTAGCAAGCACAAGATCCTGAGTTTGAACCCCAGCCCTGGAAATAAATAGATAAATAATAAAAAAATAAATAAAATTGCTCACTATGATAGCCTGCACACTGATAATACCAGCTACTCAAGACTCTGAGGTGGGAGGACCAGCCTAGGCAACATAGTAAGATCCTATCTCAAAAATTATAAAAGGGCCAGGTACGCAGGAAATGTTGGGCTCAATTCCTAGTACCACCAAGAAAACAAACAAAAAAAAGTTTATTATAGAAAAGTTACAAAATAGAGGACCAGGGAGATAGCTCAGCCAACTAAGCACCTGCTTAGGTAAGCTCAGGGACCAGGGCACTACAATGCCATGCTGGCTGCACACCTGGGCATACTGAGCCACCACTGAGACCGGTGGCACAGGCCTATAATCCCAGCACTGGAGGCTGAAAACAAGAAGATCACTACGAGTTCAAGCTATAGTGAAACCCTGTACCAAATACATTTTAAAAAAAGAAAAATTAAAAGATATAGATACCCAATAGTAGCTAAATATTATCCCAGTATATCAAAAAAGCCAAGGTAGTCATGCTTTTAAATGATGAAACAGAAAATGTTCAAAATAGTTTTCAACAGAATTAAATTTACTGTGTTATCCAGTTTTTCCAAAACATATCTGAGAAAAGCAACTGGAAAAAAGTAAGTACCAGTTTTACATTTAAGTATTAGGATTAAGGAAATACTCATTAATTCATATCTCTAAGTATATGTTGTTCTATATTAAAGGAAAAACTATTTTTAAAACATTAACAACTTGACCAGGTGTGGAGGTGCAGGCAGGAGGAATGCTGAAGAGTTCAAGGCTAGCCCAGAGCTACATAGTAAGTTCAAAGACATCCTAAACTATGTAATAAGACCTAGTCTCAAAAAGCCAAACAATGGGGCCAGGGAGATAGCTCAGTGGAATAAGCGCTTCCACGGCAAGCATAAGGGCCTGAGTTCAATCCCCGGTTCTGCCAAAAAAAAAAAAAAAAAAAAAGCGCCAAACAAGCAAACAAACAAACAAAAAAATTAACAATTTGGAGGCACAGTGGTGCACATTTGAGTCATTCTGGGATATACATTAAGACCCTTTCTCAAATAAATACGTATATGAATACATACACACAGACTTGGCACAAGACACTGACAGAATATCTTAACCTTAATTTATCCATGGTAATCTTGCTTAGTGGAGGATGTGTAGCACTGCAACCACTGCACTAGAAGCAACAACACAAGAAACAACTAGAAACTTGTTTTGGTGTTTCATTTTCTTTGTACGATCCAAGTCAGAAACAGTGTCATCATAGGTTTGATTAAGGCTGTGTAATTGTTCCAGCTCTTGTTCAGTTTTGCTGATGAACAACACCCGGAAGACATGCTAAACCCAGACAGGACCTAACAAGTGAGTGTATCAAACACTGGCCCTGCTGTTGCCAAGGTTTCTAGGTGCGGCTGCAGCTCGAATATAATAAGATCATTCACATCTGAGTCAGTCACCCACTCCTGTTCTCATCCCTCTTTGTACATCAGACATGGGCATGAACATCAAATTCTATACATAGCACAAATCTGAGTAAAACTGAGTAGATTTTAGGAGAGAATAATAAGTCTTTTCCATTTAGGAAGAAAAAGAAAGATAAGGAAAACTATTACCAAAATATATTATCGATCTTTTTAAAAAATTTATTAATTCCAAGAAAAATGCTTTTATCATTTTATTTATCAGATTTTCTAGTTTGCCCTTTTACTGTATATATATGTTCAACCTGTGCATTCCTTTCTTCTGAAGACTACAGATTAAAGGAGGAGTTAGGTTCCAGAAAATACAACATTTAGAAAGGTGTCAGACACCATTAATTAAGACATATTGTCCAGGTTTATAGATATGTAGAAGCATAAAATTTAAGAGAATATGAAATGCTATAACACCAGCCGTGGTGGTGCATGCCTGTAATCCCACCACTCAGAAGGCTGAGACAAAAGACCCCATCTCAAAAGAAAAAGAGAAAGACAGGCAGGCAGCAGTAAACTACTCTGTAGAATTAAACATTTTCTATTGTTTCTCGTGTGTGTGTGTGTGTGTGTGTGTCTGTCTGTCTCTCTCTCTCTCTCTCTCTCTCTCTCTCTCTCTCTCTCTCTTTCTCCTCCCTTCCTCCCTGTTCTTCAAACAAACTGCTTGTAAGTCTAAGCTACTCTCATGAAACTTTCTGCATGCACTCTAACTCTGAAACTTTACTTTCCCAAACTAGGCTGTCATCATGACCCAAGTGTTCTCCCTTTTGCACAGTGCACGTTGTTGCAAAGGGATGGTGCCAGTGAAGAGGACACCTGGGATACCTCCAAAACTTGAGGCCTTAGGTTCTTTCACAAGCCCAACAGAGGAAAACTGCTTACAGTTTCTCATGTTCAAGCAAGTTCCTTTATCCCAGTTTAATTACCATGGTAATCAGAAAATTTCCAGCCAACTCCCATAACACTGTGCTTATGCTTCAAGAAACACTCATGCTGTCTGCCTTAGGACAGGAACTCCAGAGACCTCTGTGCTACATTACATTTATCAGAAGGTGTGATTAAAAGAAGGCTACCTGGGCACAGTGGCACCTATCTGTAACCCCAGAATTCGGGAGGCTGAGGCAGGAGGATTGCTGCAAATGCAAGGCCAATCTGAGTTACATAGTGTGTTCAAAGCTAGCCTGAACTACACAGAAGGTCTTGTCTCAAAAATTAATTAATTTAAAAGGCTGAACTAAATTGTTCCCCCAAAGTTTAGAGGTATGTAAAAAGGGATTTTTCTACATACTGAAGGCTGTTTATTATTCCTATTTTCAATTAAAATTCAGTACAATTTTCCTGAGCTCTATGATCAGTTCTGCTTTGAGTGCTACTGTTTGATCATCTTTTATTCAAAGAAATATAGGAAAACTGTTACTCCTAGTAGCCCATATAACTTAAGGATATAAGTTTTTAAAAATCATCAAATGTAAAGCATGCTTCATTTTTAAAAACTTTACAACTTGTAAGTCCAACTGACCTTCAATAAATCTCTTAAATCTTTTCATTATTTAAAAATGTTGGGGCTGGGGGGATAGCTCAGCGGCTTACGCACCTGCTGGTAAGTGCATAGTCCTGAGTTTGATCCCTGGTACTGCAAAAAAAAAAATAAAGTTGTCTTTGACAGCAAGAAGATTTTTGTTACTGGTCTTCCCACTGAACCACATCCCAGAAATAATTTTTTTCTTTCACTTTATTTTATTTTGAAGAGCAAAATCAAAAGCAGTAACAAATAGCAGAAATAAATACAAAAACAGGGTAACATACAATGATATAGCTTTTCAAAACAAGAATATAAAAATTAGCAATGGTTGACCCATTACCTATTTTTATCCTCAAATCTGTTGCTCAAATTTACAAATATAGTCATGCAAGATTAGACATTATTTGAATACTAACACTTGGTTTGTTTTTTCTTTTCTTTTCTTTTCTTTTTTTTTTTTTTTTTTTTTTTTTTTTTTTGGTGCAGTACCAGGGATTGAACTCAGGGCCTTGAACTTGCCAGGCAAGCGCTTATTCAATTAGCTATTGCCCAGGCCCAATACTTGGCTTCAATAAACATTTTTTGTCTTTTCTGCTGTTTTTAAATTTATTTTAAAGAGAGTATAATAAAAATTGAAAAGGCCTTCCGCCACAGCAACCATTGAAAAAGAGTAGCCATGGCCCTCCGCTATCCCATGGCAGTGGGCCTCAACAAGGGCCACAAGGTGACTAAGAATGTGAGCAAACCGAGGCACAGCTGCCGCCGCAGACATCTCACCAAACACACCAAGTTCATGCGGGACATGATCCGGGAGGTGTGCGGCTTTGCCCCCTACGAGCAGCGCGCCATGAAGCTGCTCAAGGTCTCCAAGAACAAGCGTGCCCTCAAGTTCATCAACAAAAGGGTGGGGACCCACATCCGCACCAAGAGGAAGCGTGAGGAGCTGAGCAACGTACTGGCCGCCATGAGGAAGGCAGCTGCCAAGAAGGACTGAGCCCCTCTGGAATAAAGCTTTGCAGGAAAAAAAAAAAAAAAAATGAAAAAACATTAGAAACAGTGCACATTTAGAAGACTAGGATGAGGGGTGGCCAAACAGCTCAGCTGATTAAAGTGCCTGAAAACCGGCGCCGGGGCCTGGGGGTCAATACCCGGGCCTGCCCCGCGCCCAGGGCACACTGAGATGGCAATTGAGACTAGGCTAGTGGTGCACGCCTGTAATCCCAGCTCTTGGGAGACTGTAAACAGGAGTCCGATCTACTAGTGAGGCCCTGAACACCCTGTAGACCATTCCCTAAAATACAGGAAAAAAAAATAAAAATAGAAGACCAGGATGAGAAGTATTCAATGTTTTTTGTATTACACATTACTGTCCTCAAAGTAGTTGCTTGAAACTAAGTTTTTGATGAGTGTCCTTTATCTTACCTAATACTGACAAGGAAAATTTACAATATTAACAGCAGATGAAAAGGGAAATATAAAAAAATTTTTTTATAAAATTATACATTTGACAGGAACATTGTAATTCAAGCCTAGAAGTATTTACTACTATGAATAAATGAAAGCTGCACTGATTCTTTCCACATTTACTAAAGCATATTTCTCTTGTATCTCCTAAATAGTATAATGCTGTTTTCTGAAATTCAGGAATGTAAAACTAAGGTGCCTTTAAGGAACTACAAAATCTATAAAATAACTTTTACTCATGCACAATTTCCTATCCATTCTAGACCGTACTATACACTTGGGAAAATCCATGATCGATGACATAAACACATATTTTTAAATATGAAAGACATATGAGAATGTTCATAGCTGTATATTTACCAAAAAAAGAAAAAGAAAAAGAAGCAAGATCTCCCTGGCACCTGGTAAATGGACCGTGAGCTTCAGATACCCTCAAGCCAAGAAAAAAGACCCAGTGAGCTGCATTAGCAAAAATGAGTCACAAACAATGCTGAGCCAAAACATGCAAGTCACCAAACAAAAAGTGCCCACAACACAGTCCCATTCACAAAAAGTTTAGAAACTTGCAAAATTAAATATTTAGTTTATAAATATACACACTATATTAAAAAATTAGAGAATGAACAAAATACAGAATAGTCACATGTAAGGGTCAGGCCAGAGAGACAGGAGAGGTCCATAGAGACTCAGAAGCACTTTAAAGTTTTCATTCTTAACCAAGATCATATGCCTCATACCCACAATGGTGTTCGCTTTGTAACTTTCAACCTGTGCACACATATTATACAGTCATCTGTACAAGACAGACCATAATAAATTTGCGGGGTTTGGGGACACGAATTTGTTTTGTTTCTTGAGATAGGGATTCACTATAGTTTAAGACTGGCCTTAAACTTACTATGTAGCCCAGGGTGACCTTGAAATTGTGGAAATCCTCTTGCCTAAACCTTCAGAGAACTGAGATTACAGGTATGCACCACCATGTCAAGCTTCATAAAAAGTGTTTTGGGAGCTGGGGAGATAGCTCAGAGGCATAAGCACCTACCTACCTGACAAACACAAGGTCCTGAGTTTGATCCCTGGAACTGCACGCTGTGCCACCCTGAACCCCACGCGTGGTGGCACATGCCTGTAATCCCAGCAATCTGGAAGTTGAGACAGGAGGGGGTTGAGACAGAAGGATCACTATGAATTAAAGATCAGCCTGGGAGCTACCAAAAATGAGAACAGGCCGCCCCAACTGCATAGAGAGATCAGTCCCTTTCCTCCAAAAAAGGTTTTGGTTTTTGTTTGTGGGTTTTCGTTTTTTGATTTGTTTTGTTTTGAGATAGGGTCTTCCTATGTGACCAAAACTGGCCTTGAACTCTCAGTGATCCTCCCGCCTCAGCCTCCCAACTGCTGGAATTGCAGGCATGTACCACCACACCCAGCCACAATAAAGTTTTTTTGGGGGGGTTGTTTTTATTTTTATTCTAAGACATAGCTTTTTTTGTTTTCTTCAGTACTGGGAATCAAAGTCAGGACCTGGAGCTTGCCAGGCAGAGGCTTAAGCTGCAGAGCTATCTCCCTAGCCCTCACAATAAAGTTTTGTTTTTTTTTTTTTTTATTTATTCTTGGTGGAACTGGGGATTGAACTCAGGCCCTTGTGTTTGCCAGGCAAGTGCTTATTCCACTGAGCCATCTCCCCAGCCCTCAATAAAGTTTTTGTTGTTGTTGTTGTTGTCGTTTGGTGGAACCGAGGATTGAACTCAGATCCTTGCGTTTGCCAGTCAAGCGCTTATCCTACTGAGCCATCTCCACAGCCCCAATAAAGTTTTAAATGCCTAATAAGATACACTCCAAAAGAAAAACTGGGCCGGGGAGATGGCTCAGTGAAATAAGCGCTTCCCTGGCAAGCACAAGGGCCTAAGTTTAATCCCTGGTTCCACCAAAAAAAAAAGAAAAACCACACCAACTACCCAGGCTAACACCAGATTCATTTGCATTAACTGTGAACAACCAGGAATTATATGAATTTGAGGAAATAATTCCACAGAAAAAAATAAGCCAAGATGGACTGCTGGAAGAACTTTCCCAAAAAGAAATATGAGAATTAGAAAAAAAATTGTTAAGGAAAGCTAAGAAAATATCATGTTGATAAAACTAAGATATTAAAAGAGAACTGGAAACTAGCAGGTAGAAGGTTGTTCAACTGCAGCAAAGAGAAATGCCTAAATCAAGGGAACTTACTTCTTCAAGCTCCATTGGCAGAGATTCTGCAGGTGAAGTTGACCAAAAGTTATGGGAGGAAAAAAAAAAAAGAAAAAGAAAAATACTCCAGAAAAATCTGAGAAGCAAAAGAGGTAGAATTTCAAGAGCTCTGTCATCTTCCAAGTAGAGCACAAGCAACAACAATAACACAATTCAGATTGAAGAAATGAGGTAGACCAGTGTCCCAGACATTAGTGGGGAACTTCTAGTTAATTCTAGAGAATACTGTACTGGATGGATCCAGATGAAATCAAAGCAGAGGTGGGGTTGGGGAGCACTACTTTAAATATGGTGTGATGGAGCCAGCTGAACAGATTTTTGTTTGTTTTTTAAGACAGGTTATAATTTAGGCTGGCCATAAGCTCCTGTCTCGGCCTCCCAAGTGCTGGAATTACAGGTGAGTATGTGACACCATGCCCAGCTTGAACAAAAAGATTTCTGACACTGATGATATACGAAGAAAACTGTAAAATACAAACCATATAAAAACCTGTACTGTTAGCCAGCCTAGAAGGTTCCCACCTATAATCCCAACTACTACTCAGAGGAAGGCTGAGACAGGATTGCAAGTTGGAGGCAATCCTGGGCATCTTGGCAAGACTGTCTCAAAATAAAAAGGGTAAGGATAGATAGAGTCCAGTGGCAGAGTGTCCCTGGATTCAACCACAGGACCCGAGGAGGCAGAGACAGACACAGATGCAGAACTTAAAAGAGGCAAAGACTTAAAGGTTTAGCACTCGTGCCGCATATTAAACAATTATTTCAAGATTTTAAAAATGTGGCAACTTACATTTTCAGAAACAACAGCAAATGAGGAAGATCAAGAAAGGGCAGGCACTTACGCTGCTGAATTTTCTCCCCGGCCCAAGGCCCTGAATTTTGTGATGAAAGTATTACATTTCTTTCACCACGTATACACCAGCACTTATAAGTTTCAAAGTAAGTAACATTTAGTTAATAATCATACTGCAAATGTTGTATTTGTGAAGTGAAAATAGGCTGAGTTTGTATATGCAGCATGAGAACTAATTTTTGAAACAGAAAGGAGGGCTGGAGAGATAGCTCAGCAGTCTAAGCACCTGCCTGGCAAGCACAAGGACTCAGGTTCGAGCCCAGGTACTGCATGCTATCCTAGCCCCACACGATGCTGGGGACTGAAACCCAGCGTGGTGATGCACACCTGAATTCCCAGCACTGGGGAGGCTAAGACAGGAGAATCACTATGAGTCTGAGCTGCAAACCCATACCAAAGAAATAAATGATTTTTTTTTTTTTTTTTTTTTGTATTTTAGTGAAGGGTCTACAGGGTGTTGAGGGTTGCATTACTAGAGGGGACTTGTGGTGATTTTCCTGTTTACAGCCTCCCAAGTGCTGGGATTACAGGCATGCGCCACCACTCCCAGTCTCAATTGCTGTCTCAGTGCATCCCGGGGGTGGGGCCAGCACAGCAGGCCTGGGGATTGAACCCCCAGCCCCTGCGCCTGTTTGCAGGCGTTTTAATACGCTGAGCTATTTGGCCGGCCCATAAATGATTTTAAAAATTCTAAAAAAAAAAAAAGAAAAAAAAAGAATAGAGGGCCAGGGAGATGGCTCAGTGGAATAAGTGCTTCCCTGGCAAGCACAAGAACCTGAGTTCAATCCCCGGTTCCACCAAAAAAAGAAAAGAAAAAAAAAGAATAGAAACACTATGTACTTCAATAGTATTAGAAAGAACAGGGGCTGGGGAGACAGCTCAGTAGCACAAGCACATGGCTAGCAAGTGCAAGGTTCTGAGTTTAATCCCTGGTAAAATAAATAAATAAATAAATAAATAAATAACAATATTACCTCAAAAAATAAACTCAGGAGGAAAACGGATATGAGTAAATTTCTCATTCTTCAGAGGAGGGATTCAAAAGATCGACACAATTTATTATTGAAATTACGCATTTTTTTAAAAAAGGAATTATGCATTACCAGAACTACTGTAAAATTGATTTAAAAAAATGATTACATATTTTGGGAGACTGAATATGGAAGGTTGGGTGGCCTATTTTCCATTTATACTTCTGAGTTTTTCAATGTTTCTAAGCTTTCGTCTTCCCCTTCCCCCCACTTTTTTTTCCCTCTCTCTTTTTTTTTTTTTTTTGAGACAGGGTCCCACTATGTAGTTCAGGCTGCCCCTAAACTCACAGCAATCCTCCTGCCTCAACCTCCCAAATGCTGGGATCACTAGCATACACCACCAGACCAGCTCTCCGTGCAATAAAATGAGCAATAAAAAATTCACAGTACTCTTAAAAGCATTTGCATGCCTTATTTCCCCCACAATGACTCTAGAGACAAATTTTATGCTTCACATATGCGTAGTTATCACCACAGGACAGACTCAGTTCCGAAGCAATCTCTTCTCACAAGACACTCCCATTTTTCACACTCTGGCCTTTGCTTGCCTCTAGAACTACCATAGTCCTTGGGCCACTGAGACATCTGAATGTCAATTCTGCAGACACACCATGAACGGTGCCATTCAAATCCATTCAGACAGACCACAGCAGCAGGGGCCTGGCTCTGCAGCTGTCATCTTAGGGATCCAGCTAGCACTCCTATAGCACTGCTGTAGGTCTCTTTTTTTTTTTTTTTTTTTAAAAAACATTTATTTATTTATTTATTTATTTTGTGTGTGTGTGTGTGTGTGTGGCCAGCTCAGCCCACCAGGGGGCAGGGCTGGCTGGCATGTGGTGCTGGAGGATCGAACCGTGGTCCCTGTGCTCTGCCAAGCCTGCTTCAAGTAGGTGCTTTTAGACCACTGAGCCATCTCGCCAGCCCCCTGTAGGTCTCTTCACAGTTCTCAATCCTCATGCTTCCTCCTTCATCCCAGGTCCAACTTGTTTTCCCCAAATCAGCTGCTGTATCCAAGAGCTGCTGGGAGCTCAGAAGCAGCAGTGCTCCTCCTCTACTCCAACCAGACTCTGTCCCCTCCTGCTGCAGGCCCTCTCCTTCACATCCAAGGGGTCCAGCCTGCTCCACGGCTCCATAACCATCTCAACTCTTCGTTCTCAGCCTCTTTCTCCTCAACCTAGAAAGATTCCTCAGGAGACTCAGGATCTTGTCATTTAAAAATAACAGTCAGAGGGCCGGGGAGATGGCTCAATGGAATAAGCGCTTCCCTGGCAAGCACAAGGGCCTGAGTTCAATCCCCGGGTCCGCCAAAATAAATAAATAAATAAATAAATAAATAAAGTCAGGGGCCAGAGAGATGGCTCAATGGAATAAGCGCTTTCCTGGCAAGCACAAGAGCCTGAGTTCAATCCCCGGTTCAGACAAAAACTGAATAAATAAAAGATAAAAATAAAAATAACAGTCAAGTAACATAAATACTCCTCTGAATCTGTTCTTGTTCTTTTATTTAAAATGAGAAGCCCACATTCCTTATTTCTGTGTTCTTACCATCTTTTTCAAGCCAGCCTTTGATTCAGCCACAGGAACAGAAGTCACTAATCCCATAATCTGTACCCCATTCCCTTTTCCTAACATCTCAACAGCTTTCAGGTCCCAACAGCTTTCACGTGGTTGAGTATTTCCTTACCAAAAAGCACACTACCCTCCTGAGTCTACCTCTGTGATCTCCTCTGCACCCTGGCCTCCAAAACATGGGCCTTTCTCATTGGCTTCTTTTATTACTTTGTCAGGAAAACAATACTTAGGCCCCTAAACTGCTCTAGGGTACATAATTCACTACTGCTAGCACCTGCTCAACACCCTACACAAAAGTCCTGCCATGGCCACAGATTCCACCTTAATGAAGCTATATTCTTCTCCCCCAAGCCTGCACCTCAACATCATTTTCATTACCCAAACTCGAAGTATGGGATATTTGTGACTCTAACCTACCTGTATCACATCTCACCATCTTTCTCTTCTTGACTTACAATAGTTTCAGAAAGCAAACATGATTAAGATATTTTCCAGTCTCCAGGAAGAATAAAGAGAAATGTAAGCAAACAATTACAAAGCAATCTGCTAAGCAACAAAAGACTTACGTACAGGATGGTAAGGTTGGGGAGAGAGATAAAAGAAACAGGAGATACACTAGGAAAAAGTCAACAAATTATAATGTATATGGGTCAGAATGAAAGTCCTTTTTCTCAACCCCTCTAAGCCAAAACAGCAGCACACATTCTGAATAAGCAAGTATATACTTTAAGAAAATAAAAAGCTGAGTATGATGGCATAGGCCTATAATACCAGCACTTACGAGGCTGAGACAGGAATGACTGCCATGGTTCAAGACAAGACCCTGTCTCACAGACAAAAAGGAGAGAAAGAGTGGGAAAAAAAAAAAAAAAAAAAAAAA
>NW_004524669.1:2672191-2677337 GCF_000260255.1 Octodon degus | reverse complement strand
ATCCCCCAGCACCACATGCCAGCCAGCCCCACCCCCTGGTTGGCTGAGCTGGCCACACACACACACACACACATAAAATAAAAAAAGAAATCTTAAAAAAAAAAAAGAAAGTAATCTTTTAGACACACACTATTCTATTCTATTCTATTCTCTCTAAATAGTTTTTTTTTTTTTTAAGTCAGGTTCTTTATGCTCGGCTAAACTCACTGTAGCCCAGGCTGTCCTAAAACTTGCAGTGATCACCCTGCCTCAGTCTCTCAAGTGCTGGGATCACAAGTGTGTGTGCCACCATGCCCAGCTAAAGTCATTTTTTATCCTCCCCAAATAAATGCCCAACTGGAACCCTATTCAACTAATTACTAAAGAAAAAAAACCCTGAAATTTGGGAAGCAAGGTTTGGGGACACAGAGATTTCCCCTATCTCCAATTAGAGGTGGCATAGCTTAGGAAAAAAAGAAAAGAATCTATTCTTGGTGGCACAGGCCTCCAAACCCAGAACTTAGGAGGCTGAGCTGAAAGCCAGCCTGGGCTACATATTGAGTTCAAGGTCAGTCTAAAATACATAATGCTACCCTGTTTGAAACAAAACAACAAAACAAAAAGAAAAAAATGAAGTACTAAACCAATCATGATGATTACAAGTTCAAAATTATCTCTTAGTCAATCTCTGACATCACCTTCTATAATACAAAGCAAAAGGACTTTTTACATTACAAAGTTGTTTTCCCTGACAAGGGAAACATGATAAGAATTTGCAGTTGGTTCCCTCAGAATCTGCTCTTTCTGAATTCTCTGCTCACTTTATAGGTAACACATTCTGAGAATATGCAAAAGCAGAAACAGGCATAAGTGGAGTCCAATTCTACCCTGCCATGTATGACTTAATTATCAAAGGTTAATTTGCAATAAAAAGACAGCCAAGAACAAAAAAAAAAGGTCACCAACTTGGTAAGATTATGTTACTAAATTTCAGCTAAAGTCTAGAAGACTGTAAACCCATCCTTACTATTCTCTCATTTTCAGAAAGTTCCTGACAAATAAACCTTAAATTTTATTAACTGAAAACAGACTTCCAAATGACTAAATGCTTGAATATTCTTTAAATTACTTGTAGATAAAATCTGGTGCGACAAATATGGTCATGCCTTGTTCTTTGACTCTTAACAGTGTCACATCCTCTTTCTCACTACTACCTTCACTTCTAAACAAACAGGTTGTTCAAAGTGGGGAAAGCAGTTTCCTGTTGAATGAATCAGAAACAGATTACTGGAAAGCCAGCCTGGTGAGGACGTGAGAAGTTGTTAACAAAGAGAGACTCTAATTTATCCAGGGCTCCAGTTTCTGTTCATTCTTTCACAAAAGCAAGCATTGGGTACTAACCTATCTCCCCTACCTCCCTAAGGCCCAAGAAAAGCATCCTGCTTGTGGACAGAATAAAAGGACACACACACAGGTGTGCGATAGGTTCCCTCTGCCAGCTACTGCCAAGCCCAACATCCAGGTCTGAGACTACAGCTCTGTTGTCTCACCTATTCTTGCTCATCCGCTGGCACATCCTTACCTCACCTACCTGGTGTCACTGACCACAGCTTCGCATGTGCCTATGGTCACACAGGGACTTTCCACATAAGCACAGGTCTCAAATGGGAGAGCCTGTGTGTGTGTCTGTGTGTCTTCCAAAGAAACATAACTCTCCCTTTATTTTTAACAAGAGAATGAACTCAATGCCATCAAAAGAGAACTCCCTCAACTTCCTTCTTCACCACTTATAAATATCTGCTTCTGCTCCTGTCCTTTCCTCCTTTTTTTCCTGTGTCAGCAGAAAACCGGTCAGTCACTCCTGCTATCCTGGGTGGTCACATCAGCAGGGCTAAGAATCTCGAACTTTGGCAATTTGGGGAAACCATGTCCCATTACATTTTTCTCTTCTAAATCTTCAATCTCTCTTTCCTAGGCCTCCTACCCATACATTCCACAAATGAACATGCTCCACTCTCCCATGTTACATAATTCATAAGTTTGGTCATCAAGGCCGGGGAGATGGCTCAGGTCATCAAATATTCGCTGAGCATCAAACATGTGCCAGAAGTCCGGGTTGCCTATTTGCATTTTTTCAGACAAGTGTTTTACTAAATCACGAAATTGCTCAGGCTGGGCTTAAACTTGTGATCCTCCTGCCTTCATCTTCCAGAGTGCTAGGATTGCAGGTACCGGTGCCACCATGCCCAGCTTTCAGAAGCTCTTTACGAATCTAGTGAATAAAACAAGTTCCTGCCCCCTACAACTCATTTTCGGGGGGTGGGGGCACAAACACAGAACAGATAAATGAACACACACACTAGCTACTGGTCTTTCCTTCACTTCACACAGCTCAGTTTGAAAGAGGTTACACTACCAACTTCTACAGTCACTTCCTGCTGCCTCGAACTCCTTGCCCACTCATGACAGGTTACTGTGTTCCCTAATCCTACTGCAGAGACAGCTCACTTCAGCAGCATCCTTAAGAGTCTTGTGCCTGTCTTACACTCTAGGCCTGTATTCTATTTTGGGCTATTTTGCATTGTCTTCATTGAGAATTGTGTGTCATTGGTTGTGTGACTCAGGAATCTTAAACTATTCCTCTCAGGTAATTACTACCAAATAAAAATGTCATTCACTGTTGCTTACAATTCTTTGGTAATCCCCCAACCTACTCAGGTGGTCTTTAAACTCTCACCCGAACAAAGTGAAGGGGGCTCAGAAGGTCTACAAGGGGCTCATTACAAAGAAGCCAGCCACTACAGCAAAATGTATTCTTTATAAATTTTAGATTTAGGATTAATGCATGCCTGTAATCCCAGCACTCTGGGAGACTGAGGCTGGAGGATTGCAAAATCCAGCCCAACCAAGGCAATTTAGCTATTTACCAAGACTCTGTTCCAAAATTTTAAAAAATAGAGGGCTGGCAAGATAGCTCAGCAGACTTTGGCAAGCACAGAGCCCAGAGTTTGATCCTCGGTCCTGCATGCTACATCAGCCCCACCTCCAGGCCACAGCGAGCCTGCGACTGAGCCCAGGCATGGTGGCGCACACCTGTAATGCCAGTGCTGGGGAGGCTGAAAACTGGAGGGTCACTAGAGTCCGAGCTGCATAATGAGACCCTGTACCAAATACATAAAATGAAAAATTAAAAAAGAAATAATAATTTAAAAATAGAGCTGGGGATATAGCTCACTGCAAAGACCCTGAGATCAAGCTCCAGTGACAAGAAACAAATGAAAATAATCATATTTTGGTTCTGCATTAAAATTTATTCATGTCTTAATATAGCAGTTACTGGGGCCAGGGAGATGGCTCAGTGGAATAAGCGCTTCCCTGGCAAGTGCAAGGGCCTAAGTTCAATCCCCAGTTCCACCAAAAAAAAAAAAAAAAAGTAGCAGTTACTTCTCCCAAACCTCCAATAGACCCTACAAGAGGATACAGCGCACTTGCCTTCAGTGTAGAGTCCTCTGGTCACAATGCACATCCCCAATGGGAAACAAAGAACTGTACGCACAGAGCTGAGGTTCTATGGTTCACAATGTCCACCCTTTTCCAGCAATGCCTTCAACTGGGCCCCCTGTCCAGGCTGACTTCCTGAGCCTAAACATCATGCTCTAATGTCACTAAATCAACCTTCCCCCAACGTGCTGCAACGATTCATAAATTCATGCCTTTTCCAAATCTAATCCGGGGGGCTGGTGAGATGGCTCAGTGGTCTAAAGCACCTACTTAGAACAAGCTAAGCTAAGAAAGCACAGGGACTGCGGTTCAATCCCCCAGCACCACATGCCAGCCAGCCCCGCCCCCTGGTGGGCTAAGCTGGCCACACACACACACACACACACACACACAAATAAATTTAAAAAAAAAAAGAAACTAACACTTGTCAAGTTTTTAAAAATTAAAAAAAAAAAAAACAAATCTAATCCAGGGCTCTAGATTATCCTCCACCCCTTGTCTATCAGTCCCAGGAAATCCTTTCCAGAACCTACAAGTACGCTAATGCTCTTTACCTACTGAGCCATCAAGTATTTATACATATCTTCTGGTAGATGTTTTTTCAATTTTTATTTATTTCGTACAGGGTCTTGCTACACAGGTCAGACTCATAGTGATCCTGCTGTGTCACGCTTGGTTTCAGGGACCCGCACAGCATACCCAGGGTTTAAGGGCCGGCAAGACAGGTGGTACCAGAGATCAAACTCAGTTCTTTACGTTTGCCAGGTAGGCACTTAGACCACTGAGCTATCCCCCCAGTCTTCCTGGTAGATTAACTAATAGTCAACTTAACACTCAGCTGAACTGAATCAGTGTGGTGCTTGGTGTGCAAGGCCCACCTGAGAATTACTGCCAACAGCATAAAAAGACAACTAGAGAGAAGATGGTGTGATGCTGATTCCCCTGCAGAAGCTTGTCACACTGGCTTTCTGATATGAACTCAGCTGTTACCACTGAAGGAGCTCGGGATCTCACTGTCACTGAGCATGGATGTGGTACTTTTGGGGGAAGCTCTGATCCTTACTCTGAGCATTGCTTACTAGTTCCAGTGCAAATCCCTCAGCCTGCTAGCACAGATCCATAATCCTGCTGGCACAGACCTTCCAGCTTCCACTACTGATCTTCAAGCCTTCCCAGCACAGATCCTTGATACAGATTCACATGAGACATGAGACATTGTCATGGGCTCTAAGCCTTCACCTGGACTCGTGCAGGACATGACTATAGGATCCAAGCCCTCAGCTAAATTCTTTGGGTCTCTAGTGCGTGAACAGACCTTCTGCCCTATTCAGTATTTGATTCTTTGGGTGAATATTATAATTCTATAAATTATGTGTTCTGTATTAAATATTTTCCCTTGTGAACCCTGACTATATCACTCTTTAATGGTATTTATTATGCAATAAAGGTAATGTTCGCAAAATCTTCCCTAATAACAAGAAACTATTCCCAAGTCCTATCCTGCCTGAACATCATCAAACTTACTATGAAAACTACTGTTTTTCTGGGCCTGCTGTGCTGGGCCCGCACCCAGGGGACGCTGAAAGAGCAATTGAGACTGGGCATGGTGGTGTGCGCCTGTAATCCCAGCTCTTGGGAGGCTGTAAACAGGCGGATCACTATGAGT
>NW_004524669.1:2668960-2672091 GCF_000260255.1 Octodon degus | reverse complement strand
AAAAAAAAAAAAAAGAAAGAAAGAAAGAAAGAAAAGAACTTAAGATGTGATGACTTTAAGAAAAAGAAACAAATCCTGACCAGCCACAGACTTCTGTTCAAAATATATTATTCTGATGAAGCCTTCCCTGACCACAAGATTTTTAAATTGTTCCCTCTAACCTGGTATCAATAAATCTCAACCCTTTTATTATGTTTTTTCTCCACTGAAATTTCTACTGTTTGATAAGAAACATATATCATTTTCTGTCTACTCCTAAAAAAATGTAATCCCAGCAATCTGTGTGGCTGAGGTAGGAGGATCATGAGTTTGAACCCAGTGTGGACAATATATATAGTAGGACTCTGTCTCAAAATAAAAAAGTATAGTGGATATAGTTCAGTGCAAAGGCCCAAGGTTTAATCCTTGGGGAGGGAGGTAAACCTAAGAGCAAGAATCTTTATGTTAACAATTATTGTATCACCTGCACTTATACACACAGTAGGTGCTCAATAAATACTAGCTAAACAAGTAAGGGCAAAAAAGGGACTAAGGCAAGAAAAGGAGAAAAGAAAAAGAAGAGTCAGTCAGGCACTGGTGAGGAGTGAGCCCTGAAGCACAGCAGTGGGTGTTTATTATGCAATAAAGGTAATGTTCGCAAAATCTTCCCTAATAACAAGAAACTATTCCCAAGAAAGAAATAGTTCTACAAAGGCCATGGAGAGGGATTTGAATTTTATCTTAAAACAAAGAAAATCCACAGGAAGGTTGTAATGCAAGGAAATAACATAGTCTAATTTGCAATTTGAAAAGCTTTTTATTTTCTTTTTTTTAATTTAGTATTTAGTACAGGGTTATCAGGGTCTCACTACACAGCTCAGACTCTTAGTGATCCTGTTTTCAGCTTCCCAAAGAGCTGGGATTACAGGTGTGCTCCATCATGCCCAATCTCAACAGCAGGGCAGGCCGGGGATTGAACCCCTGGCCCCTGTGTCTTCCTAAACTGGCACTTTCATCCGCTGAGCTACCTGACCAGCCTGAAAAGCTTTTTAAATCCACATGTGGTGGTATACACTTATAATTCCAGCATCAGGGAGGCTGAGGCAGGAATCTGAGGCCGTATCTCAAAAAAAACAAAAAATCTAAAGGCCAGAGAAGTGGCACACACCTGTAGCCCCAAGTACTTGAGAGGTTAGGGAAAGAGGATGCAAAGCTGAAGACCAGCCTGGACAACACAGAGAGATCCTGTCTTTATAACAAGAATCCATCATCTGGGGTTTTTTCTTTTTTAAAAAAAAATAATTTTATTGAGAGACAAATAGCAATGAGACAGTTTCAAAACCAATTACCAGCATAGTTTCAATAATTAATACAATGCATATTGTCTTAGTGGTTACTCATTGTACAAGATGCAGACATGATATCCTGTCCACAAACACTACTACAACAAATCTCTCTATTCTTTGAATTAAGAGAATGCAGCTGTATACCTATCCTATTTTAAATATACAGATACAAAATGGCCATTCACTTGTATCCCCCTTTTTTGTTTAGTTTCATCACAGAAAGGTATTCCATTGTCATTTAAACATTGTAGGTGCGTGACATTTTTGGTTTTTGAAACAAGTCTCCTCATGCAGCCCAGGCTGGCCTTGAACTCACAGTGATCCTTCTGCTTCAGCCTCCTAGAATTGTGGGATTTTACAGACAGTGGTCACTATGACCAAATGCAAAGACCCTGTTTTTAAAAAGGAAAAACTGGGCGTGGTGTTGTACATCTATAATCCCAGCACTTAAGAGACTGAAACAAGTGCCATGGAGATAGCTCAGAAGAGTAAGTGCCTGCCTGGCAAGCATAGGGTCCTGTTCAATCCCCAGTACTGGAAAAAAAAAAAAAAAAAAAAGCAAAACAAAAAAATAAAGGCGAAAGAGGAGGATCTATGTGTATTCAAGGCCAGCCTCATCTATATAGTGAAACTCTGTCTCCAAAATAACCTAAATAGGGGTCAGGGAGATGGCTTAATAGAATAAGTGCTTGCCTGGCAAGGGCCTGAGTTCAACCCCCAGTTCCATCAAAAAAATAAAAATAAAAATAACCTAAATAGGAAAGAAAAGCAGGCTTCTTGCTGCTATGTGGGAAACTGGTTAGAGAAAAGAAAACAGGATACCAGGTAATGTGCTACCAAAATTAGAGACATGGCAAGGCAATGGGAAGCAATGATCAGAAGGTATCTTTTCCATATATGATCAAAAAGACTCACCAATAGATTTGACATTGTTCAATGAAGACAGCAATCAAGGATTGCTTGTTATAAATTTAATGCCTCATGTTCAAAGTATATCTTTCATTTACTGTTCTGTGAAAATGGGCCCCGCATAAACTGCGTGTGCATGCCTGTAATTCCAGCACTTGGGGAGGCCAAGGCAGGAGGATCTCTGGAGTTCAAGGCCAGTCTGAACTGCATAATGGAACCCTGTCTCAAAAACAAAAAAAGATGTGCCCTGCAGATTTCTTCCCTTTGCTGGCTGCCACATTGTTAAGTTTTGTCTGTCTGTGGAGGGCACCAAAAGAGTGCAAAAAGGGGCTCACCTTTCATGATTCAGCATGCTCCTCTCATAGGATAACAGAACACCAAGTCCAAGACTTCTGGTATCCTATGGAATCCGAGCCAACTTACTTTAAAATCTCTTCTGTCAGACAACTAAGACTAGAAGCGCTAGTCTGAGCTAAAGGAATCTGTCATGTTTTCAAAACAGCTTTTCCTACAAAGCACTGTATTTCATTTACCATTCTAATTTTGAAAGTAAATACCACACTACTTTAAACTTAGCAATTTTAGAATAAACTTAGGGGTTTTTTTGTTTGTTTGTTTGTTTGTTGGTGTCTTTTGAGACAGGGTCTCACTATGTACTTCAGGCTGTCTTTGAACTCACCAGGTATCCCAGGCCTCAAACTCATGGTGATCCTCCTGCTTCAGCCTCCTGAGTGTTGTGATTACAAGAGTCCACCACTGGCCTAGCTAGAATGTTTTAATATGTGCTAAGACAAATATCACTTCATTATTCTGTTCTAAAATTTTCTTGGCGGGGCTGGTGAGATGGTTCAGTGGTCTAAAGCACCTACTTAGAACAAGCTTAGCAAATCACAGGGA
>NW_004524669.1:2667320-2668580 GCF_000260255.1 Octodon degus | reverse complement strand
TGTGTGTGTGTGTGTGTGTGTGGGTGTGTGTGGCCAGCTCAGCCCACCAGGGGGTGCAGCTGGCTGGCATGTGGTGCTGGGGGATCGAACCGCCGCCATCCCTGTGATTTGCTAAGCTTGTTCTAAGTAGGTGCTTTAGACCACTGAGCCATCTCACCAGCCCCATATTTAATTAGATTTAGAAACATGGCCTATATCTCCATGTTTTTACATCTGCAAGACTTTACATTCTCTTTATTTACATTCTATGTCTTTCTTGTGATGCTTTCCTCAAATATTTTACAATTGTTTCCTTGTTTCCCTCCTCAATGGGCTCCTACTGGCCTGGATGGCCTCCAACTCCCTGACTCCCTGGCCCCCCCAAATATCTTTACAGGACACACAAAATGCTTCTCTCCTCATCCAAGTATTGCAATCCCATACTCCTCGAGCTAACTCTCCAATGAATGCTTCGACCCACCCACTCTCCCTGGTGTCCTCCATCCCCTCCCTGTCTTGTCCCCAGTGACCTGAATGTCTTGACACCAGTTAGAAGTACAGTTAGCCCTCAACATCCTTGTGGTTGCATTCCTGTATTTTTTTTTTCCAGTTCAAGAAAATATTCTATTACTATTTAGTCTTCTCAAAGTCTTTATTTTCACTTCCACTTTATTCAGTACTAGAAATTGAACTCAGGTCTTTCACACTGAGCTACATCCCTAGTAGTTTTATTTTTTTATTCTGAGATAGGGTCTCTTAAACCATTCAGTTGCTCAGTCTGGGCTCTAATCTGACAATGCTTCTGCATCAGCCTCCCACAGCACAGGGAAACCCCTGGCCTGTGACATCTACCAGCCTACCTGTACCTCCTTTCCTTTTATCTGACCTTCATGAGTTTCCATCCTACCTCACAGTATTTTTTCTATAAGCTTTGAATTATTTTACTTGAATAAAGTTTTTTCTACAATCATCCAGAAGTGTTGGCCCAAGCCTATAATCCCAACACTCTGGAGAGGCTGAGGCAGAAAGAATGCCATGAGTTCAAAGCCAACCTGGGCACACAGTGAGTTCAAGACAGCATGAACTGCATAGTGAGACGCTGTCTCAAAAAGCAAATAAATAGCTTTTGGGAGACTGTAAACAGGTGGATCATTATGAGTCTGATCTAGTAGTGAGGAGGCCACAGAGATAGTTCAGTGGAATAAGCTCTTTCCTGGCAAGGTTCAAGGGGCTGAGTTCAATCCCCGGTTCTACAAAAATAAAAACAAACAAACAAACAAA
>NW_004524669.1:2662292-2667220 GCF_000260255.1 Octodon degus | reverse complement strand
GTGGAATAAGCTCTTTCCTGGCAAGGTTCAAGGGGCTGAGTTCAATCCCCGGTTCTACAAAAATAAAAACAAACAAACAAACAAAAAAAAAAAAACCTAGGCTGATCTAGTAGTGAGACCCTGAACACCCTGTAGACCCTTCCCTAAAGTACAAAAAAAAAAAAAAAAGCAAATAAAAATTAAAGAGTAGTGGATCAAGCAAGGTAGTGCTTCCCTATAATCCCAGCACTCAGGAGGCTGAGGCAGAAGGGTAGCTCACTGGGAAGTTTGTCTAAAGAAAAACAAGAGGGCTGGTGAGATGGCTCAGTGGTCTAAAGCACCTACTTAGAACAAGCTAAGCTAAGCAAAGCACAGGGACCGCAGTTCAATCCCCAGCACCACATGCCAGCCATCCCCGACCCCTGGTGGGCTGAGCTGGCCACACACAAAAATAAATAAATAAATAAATAAACAAACAAACAAAGAAAAACAAGACCAGCAGAGTTGTGGTCAAGCTGCCACCCTCCCAGAGTCATCTCAAGTTACCACTCAAGTAGAAAATAAAAACACTTCTAACTGCTCAAAAGGCAATTACCTAATGTTTACAAAATCTGAATCTTCTGGAGAGTTAACAACCTAAGTTTGCAGACCAAAATTAGAGAAAAAGGAGGGCCACAAGGAAAGCCAACATTTTGGCCCTAGCCTTCCAAGGTCAATTAAGACTAAGGACATATGAGAACTTGTACTGTAATGTCACGTAACTCGGTAGTGTCCCAAATTTTCTGATCAAGGAGACTATGAGGCCAAAGAGAAAAGTGATCGATGATGTAGAGCGTGCCTAAGGAGAGTCACATGGAGAGAAAACATTCTCTCAGGCTTTCACAGAGAGCACATTGACCAAACAATGGCCATGACTCATCCACATAGCTGACGCTGACAAAGGATCTACAATCTGAGGTATAGGATCTCAGGAAAAATCCTGAGGGGATTTCACTGACCTTATCAGACCCAAAAGCTACAACTCTTGTTGCATAGGTCTTGCTTTATCTTGGTCTTAACCATCCAGCAGAAAAGTATTAAAAACAAAGTATAAAAAGTAAAGCCAGTGGGGCCGGGGAGATGGCTCATGGAATAAGCACTTCCCTGGCAAGTGCAAGGGCCTGAATTCAATCCCCAATTCTGCAAAAAAAAAAAAAAAAAGAAGTAAAGCCATGCTGTTATGTTGAGCTGTAGAGGACTCGGTCAACAATTTCTGACACTGCCAGTGAAGCAGAAGACCCAATACTATTATGGACTACTGGACTCTTTTAGAATATTTTGCTGAGTTAACACACCTATAATATTCAAATAACGGAACTAAACAAAAAAAGGGGATACAGATGAATGTCCATTTCGTATCTTGTGTATTCAAAATGGTTAGAATAGATATATAGTTACATTCTCTTTATGAATAGAGGGATTTGTTCTAATAGTGTTTGTAAATAGGATATCATGTCCCCATCTTGTACAGCAATTAACCACTAGGAAGAATGTATGCAATGTGTTAATTATTGAAACTGTCCTACCAATTTGGTTTGAAACTGTCTCACTGCTATTTGTTTCTCAATAAAATTATGAGAAATAAATCTAAATTTTGAGAAATCACTACATTGAAAGGTAGATGAGAACAAGGAACATGCATCCATACATCTCTTTTCCTAATTGATTTTACCAATACAGATGGGCTCAATACATCTTTACTAACATGGTGACATGTTCATAACTTCATGTTTAGCAATTTACTGAAGATAAGAGGTTCCAAAATGCAAACTTACATTACAGTAAAAAAAAAAATCTAAAATCTTAGCTTAGGAGGTAAACATACTGTACATGAAACAGACAGTGGTCAGTTAAGTGTTAAACTGTGTTGCTGAATACAATAGTCTAAAAATAGAAGAGATTAATACAGACTAAAGTGGTCGGCTACTTTCATGATGCAGGCGCAACACAGGTCAGGCCTAGAAACAAGGGTAGAATTTTAAAAGGAGAAAAGACAGCCCTACCAGGCCAGGGAAAATCCTCACTGCAAGGCAGCAAGGTGGGAGTGAAATTCCATCAGAAACAAGAATGAGGAAAGCATCTGACAGCACTACAATAATAGGTCAGATACTGAATGAAATAAGGATAGGGAGAGATTCCACCTAGATTTGTTAACTTGCTGAATTGAAGAGCATTCATGCTAAAGAACAACCTGTGCTGGCCTTGGGCAAGATGAGAATATTTACACAAATAATAATTCTATAACTTTAGCATAATTTGAAAAATAATCATATTATAGGAATAAAAGAGATCAAAGCTCAGAAAACCAAAAATAGGGACACTGTCTTTTGAACAGGAAATTCATTTTGTAGTACTTCCCTCAGCCTCCTTGAAGAAACATAACAAGCAAAGAAATACAGGAGGAAAACTCAACCAAAAATTTTCTACATGTTCCACCTTAAAATGAAAGTTTCTCTAAACCATAGTCCTGTAGCACCCAATGTCTCGCCTACGTGGGAGACTGAAGCAGGCACCTCATTTAAGCCCAAAGCAACACAGTGAGGACTGATTCAAAAAGAAACAAGGATGGCAAGCCTGCAGATTTTCATTCAGGCTCCTCTTTGTAACATCTAAAATATCTTCCTCTATGGGCACAGTGGCACATGTCCACAATGCCAGCTTCTGGAGACTAAGGCAGGAAGATCACAGATTCAAATCCAGCCTAGGTACACATCGCATTCTACTCAGCTTTCACGTGTTTGTTTTGTTGTTGTTTGAGACAGGGTATTACTTGTAGTTCCTGTTATCCTTTAATTCCCTATGTAGTCCAGGCTGGCCTCAAATTCACAGTAATCCTCCTCCATCAGCCTCTCCAGTTTTGTTTTGTTGTGGTTTGTTTTGGTTTTTTTTGAGAGTGTCTCACAGAAGTTGCCCAGGTAGACTTGACCTTGTGAATCTCCTATCTCAGCCTCCCTCAGGGCTGAGGTGTGAGCCCTGTGCATCACAGGTATGCACAGGGGCACACGGCTTCAGTTACTTTTTGCTAGTTCAGTTCCCTTATCCTCATGATAACAGAAGCTATACATTGAGCATCTACTTACAGGTCAGGTAGGGTACACAAAGCTCTAAGCATGGTGCCTATCATACATTAAGTGTTCAATAACCAGTAATACTAAGATCCGCAGCACAGCACAGCAAAGTACAGCGCATGCAGGGAAAAGAAATCACTCAATTAGAAAGAAAACATGGAAGGTGTAGGAAATGAGATGAATGCTCATCATTATTACCTATCAACAAAGAATTTGCTTGGATGTTATATTCTGCATGAGGAATGAATCAGAGTGATCACAACATGGTTTAGAAGGGAAAAGACTACAGATGGCCTCTAAGTTAGAAGACTGCCACAGTAGCCTAAGCAAGACATTGCCTCAATGTCTCACTAAAGCAAAAGAAGAGAAAGTGGAATTAACAGGACTTAGTGAGGGTCAGAAGCTGAGGATAACCTCCAGGGTTTTAAGTCTCCCCTCAACCTGCATGCTGAAACTAAATTCCCAGAGTGACAGGGTCAAGATGTAGGGCCTTGGGCTGGAGAGATGGCTCAGTGGTCTAAAGCACCTACTTGAAACAAGCTTGGCAAAGCACAGGGACCGCGGTTCGATCCCCCAGCACCACATGCCAGCCAGCCCCGCCCCCTGGTGGGCTGAGCTGGCCACACACACACACACAATAAATAAATGTAATAAATAAAAATAAAAAAATATTAAAAAAAAAAAAAAAGATGTAGGGCCTGTAGGAGGTAGCCTTTCATGAATGGGATCAGTGTGCTTATAAGAGAGAGACTTTAGGATAGCCTGTCTGCTGTCTTCCACTAGAGCAAGCCCTCACCAAACATCAAAGTGGCAGCAACTGATCTTGAACTTCCTAGCCTCGAATTGTGAGCAACAAGATACTTGTGAGGTCCAAGATACTTTGTTAGAGCAACAACAGACAGTAGTTCTGACATGGACACTATCTTTGGAAAGGAGTAGGAGACTAGGGGAGGAGGTTGAAGAAGGCAGTGCTTCGACACTAGGGGGACATCAACGAGATGTCCTCAAGCTGAGAAGCAGGCCAGACACAGACTAGGGAGCCTACTGCACAGCTACCAATAGCTAAAGCCCTGGGCAAATGTATGTGAGGTTAAAAAAAAAAAAAAAAAAGGATATCTGAGAAACATCCACATCAGCAGAGAGGAGGCCAAGAACCATCACAAGAAGAAAAGTCAGAAGAAAATACCATAAAAACTAAGGAAAATGAATATAATTGATCTGCACTTTCAACTCCAGGAAAATTTTAAGCAGCTGTTGCTTTGCCCTGTGTAGAAAAGCATCACATTTAAAATAATTAAAATATGCTATAAACGAAAAAAAAAAAAAAAACTAAGGAAAGAGGGCTAGGGAGATGGCTCAGTAGGGAGACAGCTCAGTAGAATAAGTGCTTCCCTGGCAAGTGCAAGGGCCTGAGTTCAATCCCTGATTCTCCCATCCACTCCCCCCTAAAAAAAAACTAAGGAAAGAGAATTTCATAAAGATACACCAGTCTAGTTAGACATCCCTGGCCTGTGCAGAGCGATGTTTTAGAGGTGGGATATAGTAGAAGCAATGGATTGAACAGTGAATGAAGGTAAGAATGAAGCAAGTGTTGTCTAAAAGTCTAGACTCTAGAGGAGAGAGAATGCCAGCACAGGGGAACAGATTCTCATATAAGAGTGTGACTTAGGAGGCTGAGGCAGGAAGACTGCTGCAAATTCAAGGCCAACCTGGGCTACACAGTTTGAGGCCTGCCAAAACAAAATGAAAGGGCTGGTGAGATGGCTCAGTGGTCTAAAGCACCTACTTAGAACAAGCTAAGCTAAGCAAAACACAGGGACCGCGGTTCAATCCCCCAGCACC
>NW_004524669.1:2647891-2662192 GCF_000260255.1 Octodon degus | reverse complement strand
TTTGTAATTTGCATTTAAATTTTATATTCATATGTATTGCTCTGTTTTTCAAACAGTTAATTTTCATTTTATAAAAAATAAAATTCCGGGCTGGTGAGATGGCTCAGTGGTCTAAAGCACCTACTTAGAACAAGCTAAGCTAAGCAAAACACAGGGACCGCGGTTCAATCCCCCAGCACCACATGCCAGCCAGCCCCGCCCCCTAGTGGGCTGAGCTGGCCACACACACACACTAAATAAATAAATAAATATTTAAGGAAAAAAAAAAAAAAATGAAAGACTGTGGGAAGTTGGGGGGTTTCTTCCCCTTATTTCAGATAGAAAAAAACTGGAGCAAATTTATAGGCTAAAGAAAAAGGTCTGAGAGCCAAGTAAGTGTTCAGTGAGGCTGAAGTCGAAAGAGACAAAGACAAAAAGACGTATGAAATCATCAATTGATGAAATGAGATCTCTTGGCTGGGGATGGAGCTCAGTGGCAGAGGGCTTACCTAGCACACACAAGGCCAAGTTCAATACACACATACACACAAATTCAAAGTTCAAGCCCAGCCCAGACTACATAGTGAGTTCAAGACCAACTCAAACTACACAGTAAGATCCTGTCTCAGGGGACTACCTGCTGGGACCCTTCTTCTTTCCCTCTCTCGGACAGGAGCTTTCTTTCCCTCAATAAATATGCTCACCAATAAAACACACAAAAAATCCTGTCTCAAAACAAACACACACACATACACACAATCAACACAAAAACTTGGACTATTTGACATGTATAAGACACTAACTATGGCCTTAAAGAATGCAGGAGACGGGGCCAGGGAGATGGCTCAGTAGAGTAAGTGCTTGCTTGGCAAACTCAAGGGCCTGAGTTCAATCCCTGGTTCCACCAAAAAAAAAAAAAAAAAAAAAAAAGAATGCAGGAGACATCTCTACTATTAGAATCTAAAGGGAGATAGTCTTAGATTTAGCAATGGCTTTAAATAAAAGCACATCTTAAAAAGACAACAAATTAACATAGACCTAACGGATACAATCAGACCTGCTGGACCTGATAAAAGATTTAAGACTGGTGGCAAATCAACTCAAAGGGAAAAAAAAAAAAAAAAAAGGAAGGAACTGACCCTGTTCACTAAGCAAAGTGGGGGTCTAAGAAACAGCCAAAAGCTACCTGAAGATTCTGCATATCCCCAAGTGCCTGTGCCTAGCCTGCAGTCACTTGACTCTCACAAACCATGCTTACAGGTCAGAGCCATCCACCCGAGCATACAAGCTCATAAACTACAGACACCAGATGTCTACATGACACAAACCAGCCACTCTTCTGCTCCTGTCGACTGCTAGGGTGACTGGGTGCAGAAATAAAGATACAGGATGCCAACAGGACAACTGATGGTGGGGTATAAGCTTGCCCCCCCCTTTTTTTTTGGCGGAACCAGGGATTGAACTCAGGCCCTTGTGTTGCCAGGCAAGCACTTATTCTACTGAGCCATCTCCCCGGCCCCAGCTTGCCCTTTTTTAAAAGACATACCCACAAAATGATTCCATTCGTCACTTCGCATAAGTACCATCAAGTCCCTGAGTACCATTATTGGGAACAATGAAGATGATTGTGGGCTGCACGCCACACTATGCTCAGCTTTGCTGTCACTGCAGTTTAAATCTTCTTACACCTCAAATGATGGTGCCAGTTCTTTCGTGAGGACAGAAGAAACTGAAACCAGGGAGGTTAAACAGTTTATCCAATGTCACAGAATAAGTGTTACCACCAAAACTTGAACCGAGGCCTATCCAATGCCAAAATGTGTTTCTCAAATGATTATGCAACTCTGCCCCAGGCCAAAATCAAGTCCCCAAGACAGAGATTTTTATTTTTCAATTCAAACCATATTGAAATGAACAAAAATGTATTACCCTCCTAAACCAATTTAAGAAAGACACAGTTCGGAGTTACTTAAAAGAACTGTAAGACACAAATGACATCTATAAGAGACTACATTAAGGCAAACTGAAAGGTAATTTGAATAATTAGAAAATACATGATTTGTGAAATAATGTAAACTTGGAAGAACTATAAGGTAAGGGGGTCACAGTGGCCAAGGACAGGCTTAATACTACACTCACAGAATTGCAAGAAAATATGCAGATATGAGAGAAGGATAATTTCAAAGTGCACTCCTGGTTCAAGAACATGTGAAAACTGCAGAGAACTGTAGTAATTATAACACAAACATAGGGTGAAGAGTCTTTTAGCCAATATTTGAACTTTCAACCCCCAGCTGTTAGGCCTCACCCAAGCCAGGAAACAAAGTAACAACAAAGACTGAACTAACAGTGACAGGTTAATGATTTATTTTAAAAATCCAGTTCCCAGCACTCTGGAGGCTGACAAGAGGATCACAAGTTCAAGGCCAGCACGAGCAGCACAGTGAGACTCTTATCTTTGAAAAAAAAAAAAAAAAATGCAACTATCAAACAAGATTAACTTTTCAAAATATACACCAACACTAGCATGTCCAAATCAGCGATACCCTTTCAATAAAGTAAACCATTCTTCCATAAACCTGTCATTTCTCTTCTAGAACTGCTCTTGACACCCTAACTTCCTGACAATTACAACTAAAAATCAAACTTATAATCAAGTTTAGTTTTTCAGTCCAAAAGTTTAGGGCCAGGGAGATGGCTCAGTAGAATAAGCGCTTGCCTGGCAAGCACAAGGGCCTGAGTTCAATCCCCGGTCCACCAAAAAACAAAAGTTTAAATTCTGAAAGAACATAACCCACTTTTCTCTATTTCAAGAAAGTTATTTTAAAAAAGAAAAAGAAAGTTATACAATGAAACACCTTCAAAGAATTAAAACATGCCACCATAACAATTTTCAAAGAAATGTGTCACCAGCTCTCACAATCCCTAAAAATGAATTCCAAAGTAAAAAAAGTACGGCACAGCAAAACTACACTCATCCAAGTTTTATAAGGCAGTTAACTTAATTAATGCTCATTTTTGTTGTTTAAAAATCTACAAAGGTAACAACAAAAAGGGGATGCAGATGAATGTCCATTTTGTATCTGTGTATTCAAATGGCTAGGATCGATATACAGTTGCATTCTCTTAATGAATAGAGGGATTTGTTCTAATGGTGTTTGTAAGTAGGATATCATGTCTGCATCTTGTACAGCAATTAACCACTAGGAAGAATGTATAAAAATAAATAAATTTTAAAAATCTACAAAGGGGGGGCCGGGAAGATGGCTCAGTGGAATAAGCACTTCCCTGGCAAGCACAAGGGCCTCAGTTCAATCCCCAGTTCCACCAAAATAAATAAATAAATAAAATAAAAATCTACAAAGGGCTGCAGATATAGCTCTGTGGTAGATTACTTGCATGGCACTGGATACTCACCCCCCCCAAAAAAAAAAAAAAATCTACAGAGCTGGATGTCATGACACACGTGCCTATAACCTCTGCACTCCGGGAGGCAGAGGCAGATCTGAGCCCAGGCTGGGCAACTCAGTCACTGTGATCAAAATAAAGAAGGTTGCGGGGGTTGGGGGGGGGTAAGGTTAGTGCAAAGTCACTGAACTCAATCCCTAGCACCATAAAACAAAAAACTACAAAGCCTAGCACAGTGTGGCACGTGCCTGTGACCAGCTACTGGGGAAGGGCAGGGCAGGGTACAGCAAATTCAAGATCAGCCAGGTCTGTGTCCAAATATTTTAAATGCTAGGTATGGTGGCACACGCCTGTAATCCCAGCGCTCGGGAGGCTGAGGCATGAGGACAGCTATTAGTTCAAGGCCAGCCTGAACTATACAATGTGCCCCATCTCAAAAAATAAAGTAAAACAATGGGAGTAGGAGGGGGATGTGGCTCAGTGGTAAAGCACCTTCTTAGCATGAACAAGGCCCTAGATTCAATCCCCAGCACTGCAAAGAAAAAAAAAATTTTTTTAAATCTACACTTCTGCCTTCCTTAAAATGCCTAGTATCAAGTAGTAAAATTATTTAGATGCACTTTGTGATACAAGTGTAGCCTATGAATCTGTAAGTATGCTGAGAAGAGGCCTTATTTCCCATTCTAGGGTAGAATTCACTGAAAAGCAAAACGAATCACTGATTTCCAGCAGCTTACATCTACCTGCCCACTTCTGAAACTAAAACACAGCCTTTATCCAGCATTTTCTCCTTTCCTTTTAGGCTCTCCTACCTCTTATATTAAGGAGAATTCGCTGCAACTCCCAGAAAGCAGCCTCCCCTTGTCCCTCTGCAAGGGTATCCTGAACTATACTTGCAGGGCCACGGGGGAGTCAGGACAGGTGGTACATACCTGTAATCCTAGCACGGTGGGAGACTGAGCACAAGTTGAAATCCAGCCTTGGCACTTACTGACTCAGTGAAACCCAGTCTCAAAAAATTAAAAAGTGAAAAAAATAAAATAAAATAAAAAATAAAAGTGTGCCCAGGATACAGCTCAGCAGAATAGTGCCTGTCTCACAAGTGCAAGGTCTTGAGTTGGATTCCCAATCCCAAAAATAAACTGATTAAATAAAAATAAAAATAAAAAAGAGCTGGGGATGGGCTACCTCACTGAGAAAGCTGTAGGTTCAACTCTAGTTCTGGCCAAAAATAAGGGGCCCCAGAAATACATAATGATACAAGTAAGGAAAGGGAAGATGTGTCTATGTTTGCTGTTTATAATCAAAAAAGTATTCAAACAAAAGGGAGGATACCTTCTCATAAGTGTTACTTTAAATGCCTTTCCAGTCCAGCTTTGGACTGCTCTCAGACATTTAAAGACTTGAGTTCCTTCAAAGACCTGCCGCAGATATATGTGATTAACAACCTTCTTTTGCTCACCTTACAGGCTAAATCACAGCCCTGCCTACTAACTACACAATCCAATCTTGTATTTATAGTTCTCTGCTATTTCTTTTTCACAACGACAAAGCAAATAGCTTCCTGTTTTCTTAGAAGGCAGCCTGGTCTCATGTACTGTTTTGCTGATATTTTTAAGTGACTTCCTTACCAGGCTCCATACCCGAGAGCTGGCACAGCACCCTGCTCACCTTTGTACAAAGCTCTGTTGATTGGCATACAGACATGACAGATTTGAGAAATTTATGAAAGAAAATCAATAAGACTGGGCTGGAGAGATGGCTCAGTGGTCTAAAGCACCTACTTGGAACAAGCTTGGCAAAGCACAGGGACCGCAGTTCAATCCCCCAGCACCACATGCCAGCCAGCCCCGCCCCCTGGTGGGCTGAGCAGGCCACACACACACACACACACACACACACAATAAATAAATAAATAAAAATTAAAAAAAAAAAAGAAAATCAATAAGACTATTCCAAGAGTAAAAATATAGTTAACAGCTTGTGTAATAACAGATAGATATTTAAATCATTTAGATGCCATAATTAAGTGGCAGCATTAGAGACTAGCACTTTTTAGATGTGCAGCTTTATAGAGAAACACCGGGGAGGAGGGGAGAGGAAAAGATACCAATCCCTATTCTACCCAATCATTAAGTTTAGTGAAGCAGGGGCTGGTGAGATGGCTCAGTGGTCTAAAGCACCTACCTAGAACAAGCTTAGCAAAGCACAGGGACCGCGGTTCAATCCCCCAGCACCACATGCCAGCCAGCCCCGCCCCCTGGTGGGCTGAGCTGGCCACACACACACACACACACACACATAAATAAATAAACAAAATTTAAAAAAAAAAAAGTTTAGTGAAGCAGAGCAAGGCGTGGTGGCATATCCCTCAGGAGGATGAGGCAGAAGGTTCCCTGAGAGTTCAAGGTCAGCATGGGCTACATAAGTGAGCTCAAGGCCAGCTGGTACTCCATAACGAGGCCCTATCTCAAAATAAATAAATAAATAAATAAATAAATAATAGTCTAGTGAAGCTTTAATAGTAATGTGTAAGAAAATCATTTTGGGCTGGGGAGATGGTTCAGTGGAATAACCGCTTCCCTGGCAAGTGCAAGGGCCTGAGTTCAATTCTGGTTCCACCAAAAAAAAAAAAAAAAAAAATCTTGTTTTAGAAACATTTGTGGAAAGATTTAAAAACAAACTCTCAATATGAGTGCTACTTTATGTGCATATGAATAAAGTTCAGACAAGAGAGCTTATTGTCTAATTCAGACATACACAGATCATGAACAATTATGGGAATATGTGTAGAAACCTATACCTATTAAACATCTGCTAAAACTCACAATTACATGTTAATTCAGTTTCTAAATGCTTCTCTAGATAGTTTCAGCCTATCCTTTTTGTTGCTGAAGCAGGTTTTAAGCACCATGTCATGGTGACTTGCCTTAAGTACTAGACATACCCCAAGCCTCTGCAACACTCTCTGCAGCAAACAGCCCCAAGGAGACACCAACCCATGTTTCTGCTTGAACTGGCTCATCTGTGGCCAAAGCTAGCAACTGAGCACACACGGAGCAGGAAGAAAATTCTTGGGCAGCATACAGCTCAGATCGTCCCTATGATTAGGACTTAAACTGAAAAAAAAAAAAAACAAACAAACAAAAAAACCACAAAACAAAAGACAGCATGACTGCAACAATGCCTACAGAGCAATGCAGTTATTTTCTTTTTCAGGAAAGTACTTTTGTTAGAGAAGAAAATTTATAGAGCAACTGTGAAACAAGGTTAATCCAAACTATGCTACAGACATCTCAGGTAACAGCACAGGTTAGGGGGCTGTGGGACTGTGTTAGCTTGAATTCCTAATGTCCTCTGCTCTCTAGGCAAGCAGCTCTGTACTTTAAGGAGACAAGCAGGGGCTGGTGAGATGTCTCAGTGGTCTAAAGCACCTACTTAGAGCAAGCTTAGCAAAGCATAGGGACCGCGGTTCAATCCCCCAGCACCACATGCCAGCCAGCCCCGCCCCCTGGTGGGCTGAGCTGGCCACACACACACACACACACACAAATAAAAAAAAAAAAAAAAAAAGGAGACAAGCAGATGGCTTACACGGGAAGGCCCAAGGTTTTTCAACTCTTTTCCAGAGTGAAAAAATAAAATAAAATACACGATAATACAGTATAAATGTACAAGAAAAAAATTCAAACTGAGGCATGTGCCAACCAAAACAATACTGCAGAGGAAAACAAACCATGCACTCGTCCTTAAACTGTTTAAACACTGGCATTCACAGTTTGTCAGCGTTTCACACCTCTGCTCTAAAGGAGCAAAAGGTGAGCTAATCTACTGTGAGTCCTAGAAATAGTTTCTCAAATGCTTCTAGTGATTGTCTAGAAATACCCAGAGATGTAAACAAAATCGGCTGGAAGCGAATGTGCACCAAGAATAAGGAGCTCCCAGGCTTTCCCTTTCCATGTGAAAGCAATCAACTCCTATTTTTAATCTCCTCTGAGGCAAACATCCAACCAAACCACTCCTTCTAGCTAATCAGAGCTACCGATTTGTAATTATAAAGTAACTTACAAAAGATTTGAACGGAAGTCACCAGAGATTTAATGACAATGCTTCAGAAGCAGATCTCTTAAAGAGAGTAATGCAAAAACCCCTCAATTTGAAAGGGTTAAAAAAAGTTGGAGAAATTTATATTTTAACAAACTACAGCTCAGTCAGTCGGGTCACCTACACCCTGTGAATATTTCTAAAGAAGATTGGCACTCGGCAGACAAGCCCAAAGGATCACTATCTTCCTAAACACTTCCCAAATGATTAATTGAAAAATAATATGTTGGTAATTAAGTGCAGGTGAAAACTGTACCTCTTTACACAATGGGAAAGTCTAAAAGGCTTATTAAAGGTAATTATGTCCTTCAATGCCCGAACGGATCTGTAACACTCAAATCTACTGGTTTTTCACTGTAAAGGGTTTTGAGACGGGGGAGACCCTGGTACCTTGGCAAGTACACAAAAATGTCAGAACTCTCCTGGGAACCTGTCACATTCTTCTTTTCCAATCAATAGTTTTTAATTCACTTCCAAAATGGTAGTGAAAAAGGCCTCTAGCAAGGAACTCAATATGTAACTCTGGAGACAGCACCAGAGTACTGACACCAAGCTTGGAAAAATGCTGCTTTTGTCTCAGAGGCGGCCTGTGACAAAAACAGGAACTTTACAGAGAACTGACCAAAACGGCACACACAAGGCTGATCACATGCCCGCAACGGAGCCCTGTTTCTCATTGTCGTTCAAGGGACCTCTCTAAGAATACTGGCTTGATTACTGTATCCCATTTTTTAAATTCTCCAAATAAATGCAACCTTTCTAGTATACCCAGGATTTGCTTTTAACCGATAGTCACCTCGTCCCTCTCTCTCTTCCTGAGGCTCCAAAAGGCGATCAAAAGATTCGGAGAATTCAGCGCGAACACAAACATTAGGAAAAAGCCCTGATGACAAAGATGGTCTGAAGGCAGCGCGGAGCGTCCCCCGGGTCAGGGCCACGCTCGCACCCGCCCCTGGCTCGCCGGCTCCGAGCTCGCTCCGCTCCTAGGGAGTCACCTCGCATTGTTAGTTAGAGCTGGAGGAGGAAGGGACGCGCCGCCGCCGGCCCGAGCTTCCCCCGGAGAGGTGGGCTGGATCTAGCCCGGGGGCCCTCCAGGAAGCCAGAGGAGAGGAGGAAGGTGTCAGCGCGCACGGCCGCCGCCCCCGCCGCCCAGCGTCCGGGCAGCAGCCCGAGGGCGCAGCTTTGTCTGGGGCGCGAGGGCCGGGGAGCGCAGAAGCAGCAGGGCCGGGCGGTCCTCTGCCCCTGTCCCAGCCCGGCGCCCACAAGGGAAAACAATGAGGCCGCAACGAACGCGCCGCGGGGCGGAGGAGAGGCGCGGCGTGGAGCCGGGCACGAGTCCCCGCCGGCCCAGCGCTCAGGGTCCAGCCTCCCGCCCCCAGCCGCTGGACCGACCGGGGTGCCCGCGCCTACCCTCCGAGAGCTCCAGCTCCAGCTCCGCCAGCTGGGCGCGCACTTCGGGCGGCAGCGCCGCCACCGCTGCCGGCGACGGCTCCAGGCCTCGCTCCGCCATCCCGGCTCCGCCAGCCGTACTCCGGAAGACGACAGAGGAGGCCGAAGGGCAGGCGGACGGACGGACTGACACGGGCCCACACCCGGGCTAAAGGATCCGGCTCCGGCGCTCGGCCGCAAGCACCACCGCCGCCGCCGCCGCCGCCGCCATGAGCGAGGGTCACGTGAGCGCGAGGCCCGGCCCCACGCTGAGGACGCGCCGCCCCCGCCTCCCGGTCCCGCTGAGGAAGCGCGTGTCCACTGCGCCCTCTGCTGGCAAGCCCGGGGATTGCGCGCCCAAGCCCCGCGGGAGCAATGGATTCACGAACCTGGGCTGTGCCGCCCCGCGAACGCAGCGGACTCAAAAGCAAGGAGTTTCAGGAGCCTGGGTATTTCTTTTTCCGGTTTTCTTCACTTAATAATGTTTGCTTTTGTCGTCTTCACCTAGTTCCTGATGGACATTTATAGGACCCTTTCATAGGCTGGGGTTTAGCGGACTCCATCCACCAGGGTGTTTTATCTATTTGGATTACCAGTTTTGTTTTTTTTTTTTTTTTTTTTTTTTTTTTTTTTTTTTTTGGAACTGGGGATTGAACTCAGGCCCTTGCACTTGCTAGACAAGCGCTTATTCCACTGAGCCATCTCCCCGGCCCCTGTTTTGTTTTGTTTTGATTTTCTCATACTGGGGATTAAACTCAGGGTCATCTCACTAAACTACATCCCCAGCTTTTTAATTTTTTTTTATTTTGAGACAGTCTCGCTAAGTTACTGAGTTCTCCACCTTTTGGAGATATATATCCAAAGATGTGTATATTTTACCACTGAGAACGATTTTTTTCTCTGAAACAGGGTCTCACATACTTGAGGGTGACCTTGAATTCACTATATAACTCGGGCTGGTCTGGAACTCAGTGATCCTCCTGCCTCAGCCTCCCAATTTTTGGGGTGCACCGCCATGCCCAGCTCAAGATATTTTAGCATTGTTATTAAGGCTCTTGTTTATGATACTGAAATGGTTTTGGCATGGGAACAATTGCTTTGTTAATCTATTACACACGTGCACACACACACCCGCACACACGTGCACACAAAGATTCCAGCGTTTTCACTCCTTTTTCTGGTTGACCTAGAATTGGTCCTTTGGGAGACCAGATTCCAATAAGCATTCAGTAGTAGTTTCTGGACAGTATTTTATATCATTCATGGGCTGGGAAACTTCAAAAACAAATTGAGAAAAGAATTTCAGCTTTAGAAACAGGACATGTAACATCATGGCTGATTGAAGAGTGGACTTTGAAATGTTTTAACTGCAACACTGTAAGGAGATCTGTGGGGATTTGGCTTACATGAGGATTGCTGAGGGGGTGGGGAGTGTCAGGGCTAATTCTTGAACCCGCCTTCCGTGAAGAAATGAGGTCCCCCTGCTCTCAGTCTAGTTAAGTGTATAGCTGCTTTGGCCGAGTGACTCTACCTGATGTAGGGACTCTTCCTAGAGGGCCGTGCACCCCCACCTGCCCTCCGGGAACTCTATTCTCTGCTCCCAGCCTCTGCAGTTCCCACCCCTCTATACCACTGAGCTGCCATCAGACCCGGGCCGGCCTCACAGAAGGCTGCGGAAGGTGCTCTGCGGGCCAGAAGCTCTAGCTGAGCGTGGCCTCGTGTAACCTTAACCCAGGCAGTCAGTCCTGGCCTGTGACTGTCCCCAGCTGATCCAAACCATGTGGCGCTCAGGCAGACCATCGCTATTGCACGGGATCCAAATGCCTGCGAGCCTGGCAAAGCGGGCTCCCCTGTACCACTGCGCTGGGAACTCCGCATGACACAACACAAACCATCAAAAGGGCTCAGAGGACGCCTTCTTCAGCCCGCAGACCACACTACCCCTGCCGAGGCCCAGTACATCAATCCTCCCTTTCCCACCCATCTTAAATGACGAAACGTGAAAACAACAGTACCTGGGTACTAATCGTTGAAACTGTCCTATTAATCGGTTTTGAAACTGTCTCGTTGCTATTTGTTTCTCAATAAAATTATTTTTAAAAAAAAACAGTACCTGGGCAGTGTTGTACTCCTTGACTAGAGCAGCTCAAAGGAAAATTATCTTTTTACTTCCTTTCTTCTGGGGGATGTTGTCCTGTTGGATGCACACCCACCCCCTTGTAATCCTAAAAGGAAAATTAAGAGGAACACAAGAGCACTAGAACTTCACATAATTGATCTGTTAAAATAGTAAATCTTAAACCAGGCATGGAGGCACACACTTGTGATCCGAGCACTCGGGAGGATTTTTGCGAGTCGGGAGACCATCCTGGGCTACAAAATGAGGTCAGCCTGAACTGCACAGCAAGACCTTGTCTCAAAAACAAAACAAAAAAGAAAAAAATAGGTTTAAACTTCTTTCAATTTATTTTGCTATTGATTGCCTGAAGACTACCATCAGATTCTGAATTCATTACCCAAAACAGGTTATTATGGCAAATAAAAATGGAAAATTAGGTATAGCTGAAAATTTTCTAGTAAATTGTTAAGACACAGCTCAAATGCAGACCAGAAATAATCAGAAAAATTCATATTTGGGGTATGAGTTGTCTATTTGATATGTACTGACTGTACATTCAGTACATTCATACAGAAGATATTATCTGCAGATGTCCCAGATGAGCATTTGTGCATACAGAGTGTTTTCTTTGTATCTCTGCCTTTGTGTATCCCTTCCAGAAGGGATAGAAGGGACACACAAAGACTGTTTCAGGGTAAGGCTATGTGATAGTTTTTAGAAGCCCTAGGATTGTGCCCTCCTGCAGGTTCCAGTCCACCGGTGGACTTAGTCTCGCCAACTCATCCTTTACTTTTCTGCTGTAACTTTTTATTTTAGCATCATGGTAATCAGCTGTGCCTCTCATTACCTTTCCCTGAATGATACAGAAAACAATCTTTGCACTTACCCACTTGTTACAAAAACCAAGATGTGTGCATGTGTGCAAAAGTGTCAAAGCAAGATTTACACCGACATGATGTTCTGTGGAACAGTTTTCGTCTGTGTTTACCTGAGCATCTCAGAGGGTATAATATACTCACATTTTGAAGTTTTAATTTTTCTGGAAATAGCCCAGTTCAGTACAATGGCTCATGAGAAACCAGATTTGCAAGTTTTGGAGGAGGTCAGAAGTGAATCATCAGATTACTCATACTTGGATGATGAGCATAATCCATTATGCAAAAATACATGTTTTCATAACAGAAGAGTGGTGTGGGGTCAGGAATGGTGGCACACTCCTATAATGTCAGCACTCTGGAGGCTGGGCAGGAGGATCACTGCAAGTTTGAGGCCAGGCTGTCAAAGACCTTGTCAAAGAAGAAGAGTGGTATGGGTGGTTGGTGATGATGATGACTTTGACATCAGCCATGTGAGTGAAAGTTCCTGTGACAGTGAGATGGAGAATGCAGACATCCTTGGTTCAGATGATTTAAAAAAAAAAAAAACAGTAATATGAGTATATATTTGACTAGTTGGAATGTTGCAAAAGGGTCATGCAACCCAACAGTGTGATCCAATGTTAGAACTAGGAGGGCTGGCCAAATAGCTCAGCAGATTAAAGCTCCTGCAAGCAGGAGCAGGGGCTGGGGATTCAATCCCTGGGCCTGTTTTGCCAGGCCCGCACCCGGGTCCGCACTGAGATGGCAATTGAGACTGGGTGTGGTGGCACATGCCTGTAATCCCAGCTCTTGGGAGGCTGTAAAGAAGCAGATTACTACAAGTCTGATCTAGTAGTGAGACCCTGAACACCCTGTAGACCCTTCCCTAAAATACAAAAAAATAACTAAATAAAAACAAATAAATAAATAAATAGAACTAGGTCTGAAAATATAGTGAAAATCTTGGCAGGGGTGAAACATAAGACAGAATGCCAACACTGCCATTCAGGGTCTGGGTTTTTTTTTTTTTTTTTTTTTTTTTTAACTAGGGATTGAACTCAGGTCCTTGTGTTTGCCAGGCAAATGTTTATTCTACTAAGCCATCTCCCCGGCTCATATTATTGGAAATTATAAAAGTCAAAATGCTACAAGACACTGTAAAATACACAGAGGCAGAGATACAAAGAAAACATTCTGTATGCATAAGTAGCCATACTCAAAAATGTATTTATTATGAAATCTCACTAGCTCAACTGAAAGCATTAATATGGCTGCTGTACTTAGCAGGGATTTCTCATGGTTATCACAGGAATGTAAAAGACTTATGAAAAAAAAAAAGGGGGGGGCCGGGGAGATGGCTCAGTAGGATAAGCGCTTGACTGGCAAATGCAAGGATCTGAGTTCAATCCCCAGTTTCACAAAAAAAAAAAAAAAAAAAAAAAGACTTATGAAAGAGGATGGGTCAATGTATGGCATAAAAATGTGTACCTTTGTAAATGCAAAGACATTATGCTTTCAATTTAGAAATTTATCCAGGAAAAAAAAAATAAAGAAAGAAAGAAATTTATCCAGGAACTCACCCATCAGGTCCTTATTCATATAATTATAAACCAAATCAGGTTGTAAGCAGTTTTGTTGCTCTCAAACTAATCAGAATGTAACATTTGACAATTGGATTGCTGGTTTCCAATTCATGTTACATTTGCTAACAGAGCATAAATTGGCTGGTGCAGGAACTGTACATAGGAACAAAGCAGAAATTCCAAATGAAATGTTGTGATTTCATTTTTTTTCAGTTCTCTCCCCTTTTTATTTTCTTGTTACTTTTTTGGTACATTTCTTTTTTTTTTAATTTTATTTACTTATTTTGTGTGTGTGTGTGTGTGTGTGTGTGTGTGTGGCCAGCTCACTCCACCAGGCGGCGGGCTGGCTGGCATGTGGTGCCGGGGGATTGAACTGCGGTCCTTGTGCTTTGCTAAGCTTGTTCTAAGTAGGTGCTTTAGACCACTGAGCCATCTCACCAGCCCGGTACATTTCATTTTATTTTTATTTATTTGGTACAGGGTCTCACTATGCAGCTCAGACTTGTGATCCTCCTCTTTTCAGTCTCCTCCAGGCTGGGATTACAGGTGTGTGCCACCACGCCCAACCTCTGTGGCCCACTCAGCGCACCCGGGGATGGGGCCAGTGAGGCATGTGGTGCTGGGGACTAAACCCCAGTCCCTGAGCTTGCCGAAGCAGGCACTTAGTCTGCTGAGCTGGCCTGGAACATACCATTTTCATGTGTGATGATTGCCTTAGGTATGACAACTAAAGCAAAGATTATTCTTGCTGTAGAGTTCTATTAGCATTTTCAATATAGTTTAAATTTTATTTATTTATTTATTTGTGTGTGTGTGTGGCCAG
>NW_004524669.1:2645389-2646794 GCF_000260255.1 Octodon degus | reverse complement strand
ATGGTTATGCCACTTCATGACAAAAAATGTGTTATACTCCAGGTCTGGGAATTCACCCTGGCTTGGAGAGTCCAACCAGTGAATAGAAGTTGCTAAGCTGTCTAATGAAATCACTAAATCACTATACTGCCTGGGCTGACAACTGGCCATCCCCCAGGAGGGAAGTGGGTCCCCAGGACTGGCAAGGTTCTGAGGGGAGAACTGAAGCCCACAAGGAGAGCAAAGTGAGAGGTCAATGAAGAAAGAGGTGACAGGTGGCACTCTCTCCCTGAGCCCTGACTCACAGCATGGGAGGGTGTGGTAGTTAATCCATTGTGTCAACTTGAGATGTCAGAAGCTTGGCTGAATGGACTCCGGCAGTTCCTGGTCCTGAGAGACTCGCCCTGCTTCCTTGGAGAAATCCCAGTCTCTGTCATGCCACTTTGCAGCTGTGCTACTTTGGAGGAGCTTGATCTTTGCAGCCGCACCACTTCGGAGGAGCTCTGATCTTTGTGGTGCAGCGCCAGTCTTCACAGTCAATGGAGAAGGAAGAGAGAGAGGCCTGATAGACGCTGCAGCTCCTGCTCCTCCTCTGCTCTTTGTTGTTTTCTGCCACCATGAACTGCTGCCGTTTGCCTTGGAGCCAGCGGAGTATGGTCTGAAATCTCCACAAACTGTGAGCTAAATAAACCTCTTTCCTTTTTTTTTTTTTTTTTTTTTTCAGAACAAGGGATTGAACTTAGGCCCTTGGGCTTGCCAGGCAAGTGCTTACTCTACTGAGCCATCTCCCCGGCCCCTCTTTCCTTAATTTTGAATGTCTGGTATTTGTCCCAGCAATGAATAAAAAGTAACCAATACAGAGGGGTAGCTCGATCCTGCAGGCAGATAGTGACGACTGGTGACACCAGAGGTTTTCGAGGAGAAATGTGCCAGTGGAACAGAGCAGTGGATATAGCAGACTCAGTGGCTGGTGAGTTATTCAGACTCAGATGTCCCCCTCGGAGAGGGTGATTGGCCAGACCCATCTTGGAGAAGCACCAACTGAGTTCAGAGTTCAGAACAGCTCCTTCTACTGGCTCCCAGTGTCAAGGTAAGGAGGAACGGAGTTCAGGTTGACAGGAGGCCAAGGAGCCAAGTTCAAGCTGGCACGAGGCACATGGAGTGTTGCAGGCTGGACAAATCAGGCTCCAACCCCACAGCCAGAAACAAGCCTGAACTTTAGTAGAACTAAAGGTAGAGGCTTGCTGGGCTTTTTCCACTATCCCACCAGGAATCTACAGCTGGCTCGCTGGGATTAATCAACATGGATTTGGACTCTGTCTGCTCACTTTGTCCACCAGTGACAGCAGAGACATGACTTCAAGTGGAGGTAATTTTTCTCTTTTTCTTTTCTTTCTTTCTTTTCTTATTTGTTTTTTTTTTTTTT
>NW_004524669.1:2644200-2644971 GCF_000260255.1 Octodon degus | reverse complement strand
AAGTAGGTGCTTTAGACCACTGAGCCATCTCTCCAGCCCCTTGTTTTCTCTTAATTGTTCTTGTTTAGCTATGACTGGGAACATTGTTTCTGGTTATTTTTGTTGTTCTGTTCCTTCTGTTTTTATTTTTTCCTTCTCTCTTTCCCTCCTGTCCTCCTCATCAGTTTCCCAAAGTTCACATAATCTTCCTTTGTCGTCCAGCCTGGCTTCTAATTTCTCCTCCTCTTCTCTCTCTTTGCTCCTCTTCCACTTTTCCTTCTCCTCTCCCTTCCTCCTCCACCTCCTCCTTCTATTTCGCTGTTTTCCCTAACCCTTTTAAAATTTCTTCTCTGCGGATAAAATCACCATAGGGAGAGCATACTTACTGTATACAATTCTCTGGTTTGTTTTAGAATTTGTTATATAACCACAAATCTAGTTAATATAGCTAGAGGTGGCAAATTAATAGTTACCAGAGTTTGTAATTTTCTAGGCTGTGATATTACTGATTATACTACTTTAGCCAAGATGATATAATTATTCTAATCAGTTGCTCTTCATGGTATGCCAGGCTGAGATTGCCTAAGGGTCATAAAAACATGGTAAAGGCCAGTGCCAAAGATCTAAAGGCTAGGCTAAATAGGCAGCCCTTCTATTCAATATAGTTCTGCAAACATTAGCCAGATCAATTATATGAGAAAGAAATAAAAGAAATGAGGATAGAAAAGAAAGAATTTAAATTATCATTATTGGGGCTGGAGAGATGGCTCAGTGGTCTAAAGCACCTACTTG
>NW_004524669.1:2643211-2643979 GCF_000260255.1 Octodon degus | reverse complement strand
TACATAGCAGGCCCCAAAAGCTCCACCAAAAGACTTCTAGATGTAATAATTCAATAGCATAGCTGGATACAAAGTTAATAATCAAAAATCAATAGCTTTTCTTTACACAAATAACAGACTCACTGAGAAAAAAAATCAGGGAAACAGTACCTGTCAGTACTCAGCAAAAGGAGATCAAAGAAGATATCAGAAAATGGAAAAATACCCTGTTTTGGGGTAAGAAGAATCAATACAGTGAAAATGGCCATACTTCCAAACTTGTTACACAGATTTAATGGAGTCCTGTTCAAAATACCAGTACTATATCTCACTGAATTCGAGAAAACAATCCTAAAATTTGGAACCAGAAAAGACATAGAAGAGTAAAAGCAATTCTGGGCAACAAAAGTAAGGCAGGCTCATCAGAATCCCCAACTTGAAATTATACTACAAAGCTACTGTAGTAAAAACAGGATGATACTGGGGGGGATACAAATAGATTCAAGGATCAATGAAACAGATTAGCACATGGAGCAACAACTCTAAATACACTCAGCTGCCTTATCTTTGACAAAGGGACCAAACACATTCACTGGTAGAAATTCTTTAATAAATGGTGTTGCAAAAACAGGTTTCCCGGGCTGGCGAGATGGCTCAGTGGTCTGGAGCGCCTACTTAGAACAAGCTTGGCGAAGCACAGGGACCGCGGTTCGGTCCCCCGGCACCACATGCCAGCCAGCCCCGCCCCCTGGTGGGCTGAGCTGGCCACACAATAAATAAATAAATAAA
>NW_004524669.1:2641160-2641924 GCF_000260255.1 Octodon degus | reverse complement strand
TCTCTGTGTGTGCGTGTGCGCGTGTGTGTCTGAAACATAGTCTCTTTATGCAGTTCAGGCTGGCCTTGAGCTTATTTTGTAGCCCAGACTGGTGTCAAACTTGCAAAGATCCTGCCTCGGCTTCCTGAATGCTGAGATTACAGGTGTGCACCACCATGCCCAGTGGGATCTCATTTTACTAAAAAGCTTTTCCACAGCAAGAGAAACCACCAGAGTAAAGACACAAACCACAGTATTGGGAAAAAAATTTCCTAGCTGTTCCTCAAAGAACTACTAGCTTAGAATATATAAAGAACTTGAAAAAAATCAGGACCCCCCCTAAATTTAAAGACCCAACTAAAACTGGGCATCTGAAATGAAGAGATAATTCTCAGATGAACAAGTAGAAACAGCCAATAAATATATGAAAAAAAATGTTCTACAGTACTGGTCCTTTGAGAGATGCAAATTAAAACACCAAGATTTCAACTTACTCTAGAAAGAATGGCTATTATCAAGAAATCAAACAATTACAAATGCTGAGCTCTTGGGAGGCTGAGGCAAAAGGATTGCTGCAAGTTTGAGGCCAGCCTGGGCTACAAAGTGAGCTCAAGGGGGCCAGGGAGATAGCTCAGTAGAATAAGCACTTGCCTGGCAAGCGCAAGGGCCTGAGTTCAATCCCTGGTTCTGCAAAAACAAAACAAAAAACCCAAAAAACAAAGTGAGCTCAAGGCCATCCTGAACTGCATAGTGAGACCTTGTCTCAAAAAGACAAAAAAGGGCCA
>NW_004524669.1:2639631-2640984 GCF_000260255.1 Octodon degus | reverse complement strand
AGAAGCAAAGAAAAAAAAAAAAAAAGGGGGGGAGAAAAGAAAATGCTGGTGGAGCTGTGGGGAAAAAGGAACACTTCTCCACTGTTGGTGGGAGTGTAGACTGGTGTAACCCCTGTGGAAATCCTCAAAAAACTGGGACTAAAGGTCCCATTTGATGTAGCTATTCCTTCTTTGATATCTTCCTGAAAGAATCAAAAGCATCATACCACAGCAATATAAGCACATCCATTTTTATAGTGGCAATTTGTAATAGCTACATTTTGGAAACAGCCCTACTGCTCATCAACTAAAAGTTATTTTATTTATTTATTTTTTATATTCAGCCATAAAGGATAAGCTTGAGATATTTCTAGTGACATCAATGCACCTTGGGAACATACGTTTTTTTTTTTTTTTTGGGACAGTGTCTCACTATAGAGGCCAGGCTGGCCTCTAACTCATGGCAGTCCTCCTCCATCAGCCTCACAGCAGGTACTTGTGCTGAGCTACATCCCCAGCCTGAGAACATACTTTTAAATGAAATAAATGGGACACACATGTGCAAATACTGCATTGTTCCTCTACTATGAGAAATCAAATGTGTACATAAGGACCAAAATGTCTAATAGATATTGTGAAATAGGAAGACAATATTCAAATAGGAAGGGGAGCTAGGGAGGAGGAAAGGAAGGAACAAAAAGAAAAAAATGAGAGAAGGAAGAAATGGAAACTAAGCATTTGTAAATGGGGAAGAGGGGTTGAAGGGAAGAGGGGAATGGGGAAGAGAATGAATCAAAATATATTGTGTACAGGCACAAATTCCCTATGATGACTGTGCTCATTATGTATAGCTAAAATGTCCCAATAAACTTAATTTTTAAAAAACCACCAAAAGGTCTGTTTTCCAGTGCATTCTCTGGACTCCTTTCTGTCCTTAGATGGGACAGGAGGCCAAGGTGCCCCGGCTACTGCCCTTCTCCTGTGTGGAAGGCAGACAGATGGACTTGCATTTTCTTCCCCCAAGTTCATTTAGGGTCTGGTTAGTTTTACCAGACGGTAGTTTGTAATAACAGCAGGATGTTCTGGCATCTTCCAAAATGGCTTTCACCCTCCCTGGAAGGAGGAAAATTCTAAAATATTGGGGGGAAACCGCTAATGCTACCGGAGGTGCTTATGGGACCCCTGGTGGTGAGGCCCCCTTATTCTCTCTCAGACCTGACCACACTGGGGCTCCTGAAGCTCATCAGTGGCAGCTTTTCTGCCTTGGTACCAGTTTCTGCAGACATTTCTGCTGTGGGGAGATAGGAATCTCTTTGATCCTCCAGTTTGTTGTTGTTTTTTTTTAAGTATCTTTTAAAATTTTTATTTATTTAT
>NW_004524669.1:2636580-2638319 GCF_000260255.1 Octodon degus | reverse complement strand
GCCATCTCACCAGCCCTTTTTGGTCTTTTTGAGACAGGGTCTTGCTATGTAGCTCAGACTGGCCTTGAGCTCACTTTGTAGCCCAGGCTGGTCTTTTTTTTTTTTTTTGGTGGAACCGGGGATTGAACTCAGGCCCTTGCACTTGTCAGGGAAGCGCTTATTTCACTGAGCCATCCCCCTGGCCATCCAGGCTGGTCTTGAACTCGCAATGATCCTCCTGCCTCAGCCTCCTGAGCACTGGAATTACGCGTGTGCCAAGGCTCCTGGCTCTAACCTTCCTGTGTTGCATCCCCTACTGAATCAAACAAACTCATTTTAAACTTAGCATACACTAGATCATGACTTAACTACTTATAACTTCTCAGATTTCTTTTTATTTATTTATTTATTTATTTACTTGAGAGAGAGAGAGAGAGAGAGAGAGAGAGAGAGAGAGAGTGTGTGTGGTGTGTGTGTGTGTGTGTGTGTGGCCAGCTCAGCCCACCAGGGGACGGGGCTGGCTGGCATGTGGTGCTGGGGGATCGAACCGCGGTCCCTGATGCTTCGCTAAGCTTGTTCTAAGTAGGTGCTTCAGACCACTGAGCCATCTCTCCAGCCCCTCAGATTTCAATACTTCATTGAAATCTATGTTCCCCACCCACGTAAACTATTATGCCCAACCTCCCATTCTGCCTTGACTAACTTGTCTTTGTTGGCATGTACTGTCCCTGACTGTTAACACAAACTGGTCAAGGCCAACCACAAAGTGAATCCTCTTCCCTGTAGGACAACCATTTTTACCCTAGTTCTATAGCAGCACTCAGTACTTCTCATGACAGTATTTTGGATCTTAGTGCCTGACTTGCTATTAAGGCTAGGGATTTGTATTTTGGTATTCTGTACACCTACTGTAGTGCCTTGGTTTGCAATGGAATTTAAAACAAAAGTGGTCATAAATGAACAATTAAGGTCATGGAAAATTAGCACACAGGCATTTCCTCAGTTTAAATAATGATGAAATAATATGTTATACAAATAGCAATTTTAAGTTTCCATCTGGAGCTTTTGAAAGCATTTGCTCTTACTCCTTAATATTGTTCATAAGGAAACAAACTGAGATAACTTATTTGAATACACCCAAGATTAGTGTTCGCTATGACTGTGGGAAGCTTATAATTTCATTCATTGAAGTGGGGAAAGGTTTGACAGACATTCTGTAGTCTTTAAAACATATTAGTGGGTATGTTACATGACTTTTTAGGAATCCCCAGAAAAGTGGCATGTTGGTAAAGAAAGCATAAGGTAATAAAAGTCAAGGTGGGTATGGTGGCAGACCTCTCTAGCCTCAGTACTGGGAAGGCTGCGGCAGGAAGATTTCATGTTTGAGGCCAGCCGGAGCTACACAATGAGACCTTGTCTCAAAACACTTAATGAATAAATGAACAAATGAGTAAATGTGTGTTATATATTTATTTATTTATTTATTTATTTATTTGGTAGAACCTGGAATTGAACTCAGGCCCTTGCACTTGCCAGGGAAGCACTTATTCCACTGAGCCATCTCCCCGGCCCCTGTGTTGTATGATCTTAAAGCTTCAATTCTTGTCCAGTGCCTCATAATGCTGATGAAGACAAATAACAAGCCTTGAAAGGAATCACAGACTGCCAAAGTGGAAGAAAAGGGCTGGGGAGATAGCTTAGTAGAATAAGCACTTGCCTGGCAAGCGCAAGGTCCTGAGTTCAATTCCCGGTACCAAAAA
>NW_004524669.1:2633152-2636180 GCF_000260255.1 Octodon degus | reverse complement strand
TAAAAAAAAGTCTGGCTGTGTTCACAATCCCCAGTATTCCTCCGGCCTAAGTATGTTTTTAGCTCAGTCACTGTGCTTTTATCTTTTTGGCACCTGGAATTGAAGTCAGGACCTTGTGCTTGCCAGGCAGGCAATGCGCTACTCAGCTACATCCTCAGCCCCTGCTTTTAAAATTAGCTAGGGGGGCCGGGGAGATGGCTCAGTGGAATAAGCGTTTCCCTGGCAAGCGCAAGAGCCTGAGTTCAATCCCTGGTCCCGCCAATAAATAAATAAATAAATAAAATTAGCTAAAAGAAAATTTAATCTAAAGCCATTTTATAATAAAATTGAATAATTAAATTTAAAAGGACAGTTTTTTGCTCCCCTTCCAACCTTGCTAGGGTTAAGATTATAAAAAAATCATTAAGGAGCTGGGTACTGGGGAAGGCTGAGGCAGGAGGATCATATCATCATTACCATCAGGGGTGGGGATGTAACTTGGTGGGATACCCTTGGCTCAATCCCCAGTACCAGAGGGGGCAGGAAATCCTGTAGAAACCAAGATAATCATTTCAAAATTTTACTCATCTTCTCTCCATACAGAATGGTTCTTTGTAATAAATACAGAGTACATGGCACAAATATTCATCCAGACCCACAGGCCACGAATTCTCTCATCCTTTATGCTTCCCTCTCTTCCTGATAATAGTACTTTTGGGAGATGGGGTTTGCCCTGTCCCAAGTGGGTCTTCAATTCTTGTGCCCAAGGACTCCTACTTCAGCCTCCTGAGTAGCACACAGCAGTACCATGCTCAGGTTTTCTTGCTTTGCATCTAATCCACTAATGTAGAGATCATGCCCAAGATTCAATCCCACTTTGCTCTAGCCCTATCATCATTGGGCATAATCTAACAGGTCTCTCACATGTTCACCATGACAAATGCTTCTCCCAGGAACCTGGTTTTTAATTACTTCTGTCTTCAGCGCAGAAAATATAACAATGTTCTCTATGCTGTAGGTGCAAAGACTTTTTTTTTTTTTTTTGGCGGAACCGGGGATTGAACTCAGATCCTTGCATTTGCCAGTCAAGCGCTTATCCTACTGAGCCATCTCCCCGGCCCCAAAGACTTTCTCTTGACTTAATTAACTCTTCCCTAAGTAATAGCCTTTCCACCCCCCTTTTGAGATGGGTTGTTACTGTATAGTACAGGCTGGCCTTGAACTTATTATGCAGTGTAGGCTGGCTCTGAACTACGTAGCCTAAAATAGCCTTGAAATCAAAGTGCTTCTTCTGCCTTAGCCTCCTAAGTGCTGGAATTACAGGCATGTGCCACCTTGCTAGGCAAGTGTTCTAGTACTGAGCTATATCCTAATTCCCTTAAAATTTTGATATAGGGTCTAAATTGCCCGTCCTGGCCTCAAATTTGTGATCCTATTGCTCCAGCTTTTGAAATAGAGGGGATTACAGGAAAGGTCTATATTTTGCTACCTATACTATCCGGAATGTAGCATCTGATTGGCTTCAACTCCATCATGATTGGCTTCAACAATAAGTAAACATCCTTGGTGTAGATGATAGGTTACCTGTCTATGCAGAATTTGGAATAGCAAAACAGATATATCGTTCAAAAATACATAGCCAGGTGTGCTAGTACACACCTGTAATCCAAGTACCCAGTAGGCTGAGGCAGGAAGATCAGCAAGTTTGAGGCCAGCCATGGCTACACAGTGAGTTCAAGGCCAGGCTGAACTACATAGCGAGATCCCATCTGGAAAAATTAAAAAAATGTGTGTTGACTAAGGGACTCAGCTAATAGAATGTTTGTCTAGCTTATGTCAGGCCCTGTATTTGATCACCAACTAATTAGCACCAAACAAAAGATAAGTGTACAAAGGCAACAATGTGCTTTATAGAGAGGTAGAGCTGGAGTCCTGCTACATAATTCACAAACGCTAACAGATGAGGTATGAAAACAGGAAGGCACAGCATTTTAGGTATGGCAGTGTACCCCCCCACTCCTCGCACTCTGGGAAGCTGAAGGTAGAACGATTTTGAGTTCAAGGATAGCCTGTACTACACAGCAAGACCTCATCTCAAAATGTAAAAGAAAAGGGTTGGAGGTGTAGCTCAGAGCAAGACCCTGTGCTCAATCCTCAGTACTGGGAGAAAAAAATATGTAGCTTGCTTTCCCACCAGATCAGAAGAAACTGGAAGTCTCTGCGAGCAGCACAGAAAGTGAACCCAGCTCTTCGAGCTTGCATAGAAACTAGACACTCTTGGGCTAAGGCTGTGGTATACTTCTGTAATCCCAGCATTTAAGAAGCTAAGGGAAGAGGGGAGTCATGACATTTAGATTAATGCTGTTCCAGGTATCTGAGATGAATCTCTTGATGAGCCCATTTTATTTTTTTTTAATTTTATTTATTTATTTGTGTGTGTGTGTGTGTGTGTGTGTGTGTGTGTGTGTCCAGCTCAGCCCACCAGGGGGCGGGGCTAGCTGGCATGTGGTGCTGGGGGATTGAACTGTGGTCCCTGTGCTTTGCTAAGCTTGTTCTAAGTAGGTGCTTTAGACCACTGAGCCATCTCACCAGCCTAAGCCCATTCATTTTAAACACAACTGAGCTTACATATATACAGTTACCAATTTGGCTGATTTCACTAAAAATACATAATTGTACTACAGTGTTTTACTTATTTATGTGGTACCAGGGATTGAACTCAGGACCCTGCACTTGCCAGGCAGGTGCTTATTCTACTGAGCTATCTCCCCAGCCTTACAGTAGTCTTGATTAAAAAAAAATCTAAACGAAGTAACTTTTCTTGGCTAAATAAACAACACTGACATAAGGTCCTTATGGGTTTCCTGCCATTTAATCCTGCACATACCTGTTAGCTACCTTCATTAAGACAAGTGCTCATTAGCAAGGTGAAGGGTTAACTAAAGAACAATACCACTGAATAAGCCAAGTCATTATTGAAATGAATGCTCACATTAAGCCTCTACCTACACAATATAATCATATCACAAATTATACTAATGGGGCTGGT
>NW_004524669.1:2625671-2630777 GCF_000260255.1 Octodon degus | reverse complement strand
ACAGGAGGATCACTGAGTCTGAGATGCATAGTGAGACCCTGCACCAAATAAGTATTTTTTAAAAATTTATTAATAAAATAAGAACAAAAAGGAAAACTCAAATACTCTTTAAATCCTCCAGTGAACTTACCTATTAAAGAGCTCTAACACTTTGGGGCTTAATTCAACTCAGCAGTCAAGCATTTGCCTCATATACGCAAGGCCCTGGGTTCGATACCCAGTGCTGCCTCTTCCACCAACACAGCCCTAAGTCTTTTAGCTCTGTATTAATACTCAAATACTCAAGCCAAGCCATGATCTGCCCTGATGGAAGACAAAATTCCTTAAACTGCATATTAAACTTGACTTTCCCCCCTTCTTTCAATAACTGCATGGCACTTCAAACTACTGGAAGAAAACAGAATCATAAAAAGCTGATTATTGTATTTCTCAGTTCTTATTTCACAAAAATCAAAACAATAAAACCCATCTGAAACCAGAATAATGATGACTACAAAGTCAGCAATATATAAAATTACTGAAAAGTAAATACAAGTTGCTATTAGATGTATAACATCTGGAGAAAAGGAAACCAGTCCTGCTTTTTAATAATTTTATTTTTTTCTAATTTTGTTAATTTCCCATAGCACCTTGGCAATGTTGAAAACATACAAATACAAGGATGTACTCATTTTGACATTTTATGCATGAGCATGTTATACCCCTGGTGGGGTGGGGGCAGTTTTGACAACAGAAACAAACCTAAGTGATGGATAAAATGGAAGTAAGATAAGTGATTCTGATTCACCACACCCCAACATTTGAGAAGTGTCAGTCAGACACCTAATTCATGTTAAGAAAAACACAACACTGATGTTGGTATTTTTCTCCATATACTAATCAATGTTCTACTGCAAAACTGAAAATAAAACTATTTAATACACTGCCAGTAATGATCTGAGTTGTACTTTTAGAAATTAAATCAAAGATTCATAAAAATTTCCTAGCTTTTAAGAACATGAAGTTATCAGGTGAATTTCCAAAAAGAATTTAATTTAAAAAAAAATTCACTGCTTTAAAATGTCATTTAGCTAATGAAACAGAAATGTCTGTGTGTCTTCTTGAAAGCTCAGACTAGCTACATTAGCATGTATCAAAAAAGCTAAATTAATGGCCACTAAATTGGAAGGAAATATAAAAAATTAGAAAAAAACCCCATTGTATATTATATTTAAGAATTTATAAAAATCCCTCAGAAGGAATACACTGCTCTCATTTGAGTTGTATCTATTTAAAAACCTGGTACTTTAAAAAATATGGTTAATGTATATTGCCAACACAAATATCAGAGACTTAATCCCAGTGTTGCAGGTTCAAGGTAAAACCAGTAGACATATAAGCCAAGAGACTGATTATTAAGGCCATAACTAATAAAACTAAAGTGTTCAGTAATTTTTAAACACTATTTTCTGGGTCCAGCAGTATTGTTCTTGTTCTCCTTTACACTAGTGAAGATGATAATATTCCATCATTAAGCCTTTAACAAAGCAAATGATTATTTAAAAAGAAAAAGGAGGGACTGGGGTTTAACTCGGTGGCACAGCACCTGGCTGGCAAGCGTCAGGTCCTGAGTTTATTCCCAATACCACCTCCCCGACCCCCACAAAAGAAAAAGGAATGTGAAACAATATCCAAGCTAGCCTTATTTACCAAAATTAAGTTAGAATTCTCCATGTCATTTAATCACTGGTAGATTAAGCTTAAAAAAACTACAAATCATTATCACTGAAAGGTCGTATCTTCCTTCAAACTACAGTTGAAAAATAATTTAAATGGGTCACTACTTTGAATGCCAGTGACTACATGTGGCAAAACTAAGATTACTCAGATTAAAGGTAGACTCTAGATGCTATGAAAACTTTAATTATCAAAATAGAAAATGGAGACAGGTTTTACAATGCCCCCTATGTACCTTCTCTTTGAAGTGCAAGGTGACAAGGTTGTGTGACTTTTCTCTTCATGCAGTAACAACTATGGCAGGTCACTGTACCTTATATTCAATATAATTTCTATCTACTTTTAGGCTTAAAGAGCCCAAGGAAATGTTGAGCTGTAAGTGTGAAGAGAAAAATTTGATATTTAAGTTCCACCATCTAAAGAACCAATAAATAGTTGAACTAGAATGAACACTCACTCTCATCAGAATAATGCTGTAAAAGTCAACAGTATCACATAACTCACAGACATCATTTGGATACAAACCTTGAATCTGCTATAATAAAATAAACACTAAATACAGACTGTGAATAGATATATTTTATACACATACACACGCACACACATTCTTCCCTATATATCCCATCAAATGGGAACTATTACATGTAATGAGGCAAGTTATGTTAAAAATATTACAATTTGAAACAAATTAAAAACTGGTCATGTTAACCTTCTACTTTCAAGAATGTCTAGAGAAGAAAAAAAAAAAAAAAAGAATATATTTACTTCCTTCAAAAAGAAAACTCCTTTCTTGTGTTTCAGTTAGAATCTTCAGGACCAGGGGTATATAGGTCAATGGTAGAGGCCTTGGCTAGAAGGGGTGATGCCCTGGGTTTGTCTGATCCCAAGCACCACAAACAAAGCAAAGCAAAGCAAAGCAAAGCAAAACAAAACAGAATCTTTAGATATTTAGAATTTGGTGGGCTAACAATAACTCACACAAGCATACAAGTAATCTGAGCCTATACCTGTGACACACTGCAGAAAAAAAAAAGTTCCATTTTAAATGCAGTAATTAAGCTTATCATCTTTACAAGTGATTTTTACAAAAAGTTTATTCTCTTAAATCCAATGCATTCACAGGGTGTTAACATTTTAAATGTTTATCATTTCCACCAACTGCAGCATTATCTAAGCAAACCAAAAATCACTTTTATCATAGATGTAGCCAATGATTATTAATTCTTTTTTAAAAAGACCTAACTCCAAAATTTTAGTAAAGGTAGTTTTATTGTTTCATCTAGTAGATGATTTTTAAAAATAGTGTGTAGAAATAATTTCAAACTATGTAAATATATTATACCATGTTATCAATCCACTAAATCATAAGCAATAGCCAAGCTGAATAAATTACAAATAATAATTCTGGCTTGAACAGAAATGTGCAGTGTTTTCAAAGCCCTAAACAGTTACCCACTAATAGAAATCTCCAAAGCTGAACCTAGAGTTGTAAGATGAGTTTCACAGTAATGTAATTTTAACTTCCTTTTACATTCACTTTAATATATTACTAAGATGTTTATATTCTATGTCACAATGGCGCTTTCCAGTGTTCACAATTTACAGTTTCAATTTGTACATATGTAAGTCACTAACATAAGGGACAGTTCTTACTATTACAAACTATCCCAAAAAAGAAATAAAACCACACCCTGCACAGAACTCTGAGCATGGTATGAGTTAAAATAGATTAATATAACATGATTTTTAATATTTTAGTCATTTTCTAAATACCAGCATGTAAACTTGCCTATTTGATATGACAGCTACAATTTTACTCATTGAAAAATTATGCATTTATTTCCTTCAATCAGCTTTCCCATCTTAACCTCTCTTTGACTTGCTTTTTTTGACTCAGTGAATTTCAAACTTTTTTGAAAAGGGGACTGAAGAAAGGCAATAAACTGTAAGCTGAAAAAAGTTCTCTAATAATCCTTTAAAAAATTATTCTCTTCAATACAATTTAAACTTTAAAAAGTTAAGTCACAATTTTGGAAAGGGGCAGTTGGACCTACCAATCTAGAACCTAAATTTCTAAGTATGAGAACAGAAGAATAAAATAATTCATTCATAAATTTACAACAGTTACATGATTTGACTAGACTGGTCAAAGCAGTCAGAAATGTACAATTCAACAGGTGATAAGTTATTTGCTTCTGGGGATTGACAATCAAAGAACAGAATGACGAAGTAATAAAAAATTCTGTTTCCAATCTGAAGAGGGGGACCTGAATTTAAATCTCTGAAATCCATTCAACTTGTTCAGGTCAAAGATGAAATGTATTCTGAGTAACCCTATTCCTTCCTTGAGTATCAAACTGATTGATAGTCACATCTCCAAGTACAATCAGTGCTTTTACAGCTTCTTGAATGAAATATTAGTAAAGTCAAAAAGACAAATTAAATTTCAAACTAAAATCTACTCAAGAATTACATTCAGTTTTCAAATCATTTACTCCCCTGACAACAGATTTGGCTGAAATCACTCTCACACGCACTCCCACCAACAGACACCCCCGCCACCCATCTGCTTGGCAACACAAGGCCATATAGTCAGAGATGGCATTCTCAAAGCCAAACTTTAAATAGATTAAAAAAAGTAATTTCTAATTTTTACAGAAATGCTTCTTCAAAAAATATTTTCTCTCATTCCCTCATCTCCTATACTGAAGGATGTATTCTTCCTCAAGCTAAATCTGAACCCTCAAATTGATTCCAGGCAGAAAATATCTGCAAATTAAAATCAAGAACAAAAATAGAAAAATTATATTTTATATATGTGTATATATATATTTATATATGTATATTTATACTGATTAGAATCCTCCAGCATTTAAAAATCACTTTAGAGATGAATTTTGGGATCCTACTGCTTACAACTTCAGAATCCATAATGATTTAAGGATATACTTTCCGTATCTCTCCCCTCCAAAGCAGTTCAAAAAGCCGCAGCCCAAGTTTCATGGGAAGCGAGGTTTCTGAGTAGTTTTTGTCTGTCTTTACTTTGGCGATCTGGGTGGCACATGCTGCTCCTTGCCGTTACGCCGAGTCACTCCCTGAGGCAGAGCCCTGTGGCTGAACTGGCGTCTCTGTTCCCTGATTTTTCCAGCAGCTCCCCTGGGAATGGTACTGCCTCGGAAGCCAGAGTAATCCTTACTAGCCCTTGCTTCTGGCTTCTCCTGTGGTTTCTCAATAGACTTCTCAGGAGCTCCATTCTCTTGGTTCTTGGTGGGAGACACTGCATTGGAGCGAAGTTCCTGCAGTGGCTGCACAAGAACGGGAGATGGCTCTTTAGGAGGTTTCTGGCATACTTCAGCATAACTTAACTTTCGGGGTTCCTGGAAAAGATAA
>NW_004524669.1:2624580-2625261 GCF_000260255.1 Octodon degus | reverse complement strand
TTTTTTTTTTTTTTTTTTTTTAAAGATTTGTGAAGTGTAATACATAAAACAAAAGTAGGAGTGTTGAGGTGTCTTTCCACTAGCCCAAAAATGATAATTTCACAATCGGAACAATAAGCTTCCATTAACTATGATACAACTAAAAAAAACAAACAAACAAACAAAAAAACCCATCAATCAAAAGCTGGCTAGTAAACTCTTCATTCTTCCACAAGTGAGTTTCTCATCTCTTCACAGTGACTTTAACCTCCTTTAGCTGTTTTTCCAACACAATCAGTTCTAATTGGGCTACTTCCAAATGACTCTGATCCAACAAAGTGATATGTGGAAAAAAACCTGTCTACCTCCAATGTAGTACATCTTTGGCTCACACACTACAGTTAGTTACCTGTAAGGGCACAGCTGCGGGTACATTTACGTTACTATTACATGGTAAAGCTGTGTTTGCTCTTGATGGCTTTGCAGTACTTGGGGAAAGAATTGGTGTAGTCATCTGATTGAGAACATCCTTCTGAACAGTGGAATCATCTATTGCATCCTCTTCTTGCCGAGTTGTGCTACGAAAAAAAAGATCCTGGCATTAGACTTAGTATGGCAGATCTGAACCACTAATTTGAAGACAACAATATGCAATATAACCACTATTGTTGAATTTCTAAATTTTGTTTAGTGAAATTCTAT
>NW_004524669.1:2621107-2623205 GCF_000260255.1 Octodon degus | reverse complement strand
CATGTGGTGCTGGGGGATTGAACCGCGGTCCCTGTGCTTTGCTAAGCTTGTTCTAAGTAGGTGCTTTAGACCACTGAGCCATCTCACCAGCCCCGAGGGAAAATTATTTCTGAAAGAGAAGTCTACCTGGAGATAAACTACTGATTAAAATTTTCAAAATTCAAGATCAAGAAACTCAGACCTCATAACCACTTATTCAAGAAACTCTGTAAGACACAGGAACTATAATACTCCAGAGTAAAAGTAAAATGAGAAGAAAAGGAGATCCAATTAAGGAGACTAAGAAAAATTCACAATACACAAGAAAAGGCTGGACATGGTGGTACATGCCTATAATCTCAGCAGCTGGAAGGCTGAGGTAGGAGGACTTCCATGAGTTCAAGGGTAGCTTGAATTACATAAGACTGTATCTCAAAGAGAAAAAAAAAAAAGGAAGGAAGCCACAGAATACTCTATCAGCTATGAAAAACTATGTATTACTAAGTGTCTTACAAAGAATGACATGTTCCAGTCTAACTTACAATGCCTTTTTGCTTAGTAATACTAACATAATGGGCACCTTGGGCCAGGGATATAGCTCAGTGGAATAAGCACATGCCTGGCAAGTACAAGGTTCCAAGTTCGATCCCCCTTATGAAAAAAAGGAGGGGGGAGGACCTTATAATATATGACATCTCAGGTATGATAAAGCATAAAATACTGAGCGGCAATTTTATGTGTGCTTGTTTAATGCAGCTGTGTGCTGGCCATGGTGATCAAGAAGCTGAGCACAAAGACCTTAATTTTCAGGCCTGCCTGGTCAACTTAGCAAAACAATACTTTAAAATTAAAAAAGGCTGGGTATGTAGTTCAGCAGTTGAACATCCTTGTGTTAAATCCCCAGTATTACCAGGTAGGGAGTGGGGGATCTCAATTATAAACCCTAAAGTCAATAAATAATGTCTAAAAATGAAAGTAAAGGCTCTTGCACTTTGCTGCCACCATGAAAGGCTGCTCTCTGCCATGTGCCACTCTGCCTTGGAGCCAGCTGAGTGTGGACTGAAACCTCCAGTGATAGTGAGCTAAATAAACCTTTCCTTCCTTCTAAAAAAAAAAAAAAAAAGAAAGTAAATAGGTAAGATAAAATTAAGTAAGAAACAGAACCATCTGGTCAAAGAACCATCTTGCATGCTTTGGTGCTTACCTTTTCTTTGCAGACACCTTTAATGACATCAGACATTCTATTCTCCAAAACGAGCTCTCCTGGCATTCTTGATGAACTCCCAGGTAGAGGAGGAAAATTTGAAGCTAATAAGTCAAACTTTGGTGTTGGAGATTTTGCTTCAGCTGAAGGATGGGGTCTCTAAAAGATGCAGATCAATAAACAGATCATATGCCTGTAACATTCTCCAATTCTCTGCTACAGAAGCTGTAAGTTGTAAGAAAACAAACAAACAAACCAAAAAAAAAAAAAAAAAAAAAAAAAAAAAAAAAATCTAATGCACACAATTGTTCCCCTATAAATACTTAGCTTCTCATCTTAGTTGAGCTTTCACCAATCTCATGCACCACTCTCCCTTTTTGAGACAGAGCATTGCTAAACAGCATAGGCTGGCCTTGAACTCTTCATCTACTTGCCTCTACCTCCCTAAGTGCTGGGAACACAAGTGTGTGCCACCATGCCAGTCTCAATCCCATCCATCCATCCATCCATCCATCCATCCATCCATCCATCCATCCATCCATCCATAGTACTAAGGATTGAACCCAAAGCCTTTGTACTGAGCTGTATTCCCAACCTTCTGTGTTTTGAGACAGGGTCTAGCTGATTGCCTAAATTGGGTTTACAATCCTGACCAGACTGTTAAAATGCTTGGATTATTGGTGTGCACCACCAGACCCAAGACAAATAACTCTTATGGAACATGTCTTTTTTTAAAAAATCTTTATTTATTTGGTGCACGGCATGTGGTGCTGGGGATCGAACCCAGGTCCTTGTGCTTGCCAGGCAGGCACTTAGACCACCAAGCTATCTCCCCAACCAAGACAAATAACTTTTTTTTTTTTAAATTTTATTTTATTTATGTGTGTGTGTGTGTGTGTGTGTGTGTGTGTGTGT
>NW_004524669.1:2618494-2620317 GCF_000260255.1 Octodon degus | reverse complement strand
TGTGTGTGTGTGTGTGTGGCCAGCTCAGCCCACCAGGGGGCGGCCCTGGCTGGCATGTGGTGCTGGGGGATTGAACCGTGGTCCCTTTGCTTTGCTAAGTTTGTTCTAAGTAGGTGCTTTAGACCACTGAGCCATCTCACCAGCCCCATAGTAAAGTTATAAAGGAAAAACAACATTGTTTTAAAGATTAAAGATTACTCTTGTGCTATAATACAATATATTTTCTTATGTGAAAGTGGTTTTATTTTTTTAAAGTAATTTTATTGAGAAACAAATAGCAATGAGAGTTTCAAAACCAATTATTAGCACAGTTTCAATAATTAATACATTGCATATTGTTGTCTTAGTGGATATGTGTTTTTCTTTTTATAACCAGCATGACAGCACACATTTATAGGGGGTTCATCAGAACCTCATTTATTCTCACATTGTTTTTCTCAACTGGTTTTGCTTCTACTTAGGAAATGGCAACCGTCTACTATAAACAAACTATGCAGAACAAAAACATTAATGATTTGAAATTAGGAAACGACATTCAAATATAACATTTTGGAAATCTAGAAAATGTTTTCTAAGACTAGGAGATGTAAGAATCACCAATAGGCAGTTAAACAATTTAGTGAGACCCTCTGAAAACACATACAAAACCCCCCAAATAATAGTAATAACCACAACAACCCCAAAACAAACAACTATAACAACAACAACAAAATAAAGTCAGGATTTGCTAATGATGTAGCTCAGTGTAAAGGCTCTGTACTAAAATACCAGTATTGGGGAAGAGAATAGGAGAAATTATATATACCCTTTCCCACTGGAAAAAATAAAGCAACATATATTCTAAAGCCACAGATAAATGGCAACTTTGGCCTATTGTTTATGGGAATAACAACTGACACAACCCTTATAGATGACTAGTTGGCATTGATTACTGAACTATGATTCAGAAATCCTATATCCAAGGGATTCTTTCAGATATAAACACACATATGGCAAACGATAGTTACGTTATCACTGTATTATTTTGTGATAGTAGTTTGTAAGCACAAAGAATGAAATTATTTAATGTCCATCAATAATGTAATAATTGAGCTTTTCATGTTCATCTTTAAAACATGAATGTTCTCTCTCTCTCCCTCCCTCTCCTCCTCTCCTCTCCCTTCCCTTCTCCTCTCCCCTCCCCCTCCCAAGTCGTTTTGATGAGAGAGCACAGGACTTGCACAATATGCTACATCTCCAGCCCTTTAATCTCTTTTATGTAGAGAGAGACTGTTGTTAAATCACTGAATTGCTTGGGCTGAGCTTGATCTTCCCACTTCAGCGTCCCACAATGTTGGGATTAAAGCTCAGAAAAGATCACACACAAGTCAATCAGTAAATCTAAACAGACAAAAACAAAATCAAAAATCTAAGAAATAATTAAAGGTTAAAAATACTTACTGGGATCCTTTCATCTTCTCTTCGTCTTCGACCTCTGAAAAGAGTTCTCCTTTTAACAAAAAAGATAAGACAACTTGTAAGAATCTTCAAATATATACATTCTATCAAAGATGGAATGACCTCTATTTAAATTACTTGATTCCTAAACCTAGAGCTATTCCTCTGCTTTATTATTAGAAGTACATTCTTCTGAAGGGAACTGAACCAATCTACCAAAACATGATAATCACCACTAGCAGCAGCAGCAGCACCACCACCACCACCAAGTTATTTGGATTCTTTTTTTAAAAAAATCTCATCTTTTACTGGTCATACACACATTAATGAGTTTTATTTTGACAGATTAGTACATGCAATTAATATACTTTGATAATTTTTACCCC
>NW_004524669.1:2608207-2618394 GCF_000260255.1 Octodon degus | reverse complement strand
ACTCAGATCCTTGAGTTTGCCAGTCAAGCGCTTATCCTACTGAGCCATCTCCCCGGCCCCAATTTTTACCCTTTTGCTCTTTTCTCTAGTTCTACATTTTTAGGGGAGGTGGATCATGGATCACTTTTACTAGGAACATTCCCTCCATTATCAGAAGCACATTAAAGTGTAATTTAGAGATGGTGGGCAAGGTCATATAACCCCTACTCCTACAGCTCAGGAGTGGGGAGAAATTAAAACTAAGGCAGATAGGTATCCTATTTTTTTAAGCTGTTCTTTCCTCAGCAAACTATACAGAACTTCAGAATGTAAACTCCTGATTCAGAATTATACTCTATTTGGACACTCTAGGTTCCTTATTACAAAAAAAACCACAAAAAACAAAAAACTGACAGTGGAGAGGTATCTCAGTGGCAAAGGGCTTGCCTAGCATGTCTGAGGCCTTGGGTTTGATGTCCAGCACCACAATAAAACCCACCAAAGGAAACAAGAAACTATTTACCCATGTTATGTAATCAATGTACTTATCAGCATGACTTCATACCAACAATTAAGTCAAAACAACAAAAATCAACAGATCGTGGTCTTCAAATTTTTAGGATGATCATATTATGATCAAAGAAATTTCGTATACAGTTATTTCCTTACCTGCCCCTACCATAGTCCCCATTTTGTTCCAGCTGTAAAGTGGAAGTCTCCTTTGGAAGGTAAATTTGCTCTTGATGCCCTGTTACTGAAGGGTTATGTCGCTCAGTTGCAAAGTTCCTTGAACTAGATCTGTTCAATGGTCCATCCCCCAATGACACAGAGCCCTCTGTTGAGTGTTCTGTACCACTGGATGACCTAAAATGAGGCTTCACACTATAAGAAATATAAGATCATATACATGAAAGTATAAATCAAGACTGAAAAACTTTTCTTCAGGTTAAAAACTGACTTCATAACTAAGCTGATTTTCTAAAAACAAAAATGTTATTCCTTTTATGTCCTAGATTTAATATTTTAAAAGGCAAAAGAACTTCCACATTGAATGTGTTTGGAGACATGGGGTGAAATCCAAGGTTCTTTGGAGATAAAGCTACTTCTACCTCAAAAGTCAAGAGCATATTCAGGATTTTAACTCTTTCTGTACTTAAACCAGATATATTCTTTTTCTATTTAGGCCGGCTCAGCCAGCCCAGGGCACTGGGCTGGTGCATCATGTGGTGCCGGGGATTGAACCGTGCTCAATCCCTGTACTTGCCTAAGCAGGTGCTTTAGACCCTTGAGCTGTCTCACTGGCCCAAATCAGCTATATTCTTGAAATGGCTGTATCAGATGAGATTTAAATTTTTTGGTTTTCTTTGTGTTTGGAGACATGAGTGTCCCTATGTAGTCCAGGCATGTGTGATCACACTTGGCTCAGGCTTTAAATTTATTAATGAGTTTATGCTACGTTTTCTCAACAACAGCAAAGGTAATGGGAGTAAAAACTGGCAGTTGTGTGTGAAGATCAAAGCTTGCATACTCATTTTACAGTATACATATGTTCTATAAGTATATACATAATAATCCATGTTATAGAGAGAAATTAGAAAAAAATACCTAAAAAATGCTTTTTATGGGTGTGACAGTGAAAAGGGTGAGAAATAATAATATACTAAAATCTCAAATTTCACCAAATGAAGTCAATTGTTTAATATTCATACCAAAGAAAACTAGAAAAATAAAGCAATACAAACAACAGCCTGGCATAAATTCATGAGTTAGGTATGTATGCAATGTAGTAAAAATAACAAAAAAGAAAAACCAAAAAAAACTCCATAAACAAACCTGCCTCTTCAAAAGCAGATTTTGTCTTGGATGATGATTATAAGGACCCAACTTCCTAAAACTGTGTCCAGAAAAAACTATGGCACATTAATGGAGAGAAACTGAACTTCAATCACACCCAAATCTTCTACAGTGAGCCAACGCGACTGAAGATCACGGCTCTACAGCAGACTTAAAAGGGAGCGTGAGGGGCCGGGGAGATGGTTTAGTGGAATAAGCACTTCTCTGGCAAGTGCAAGGGCCTAAGTTCAATCCCTGGTTCCCCCAAACAAAAAAGGGAGTGTGAGATGTGTACTTGGCTGATTACTTGCAGTTTATAGAAACTGTTTTAGTAATCTCATTTGATATTTATGATATTACTAACACACTGCCCAATGATAGCTTTCTCAATAGAGAAAGGTATAAACCTTTCTCTATAAATTTCAGGTATAACCTGGCATGGTGGTACACACCTATAATCCCAGCACTTAGGAGGCTGAGGAAGAAGGATTGCTGTAAATTCAAGGCTAGCCTGAGTTACACAGAAAGTTGGGAGACCCTGTTTCAAAAGGGTGTACCTAACTGTCCTTTTATTGTATACACCATCTCAGCCTTGGCAATTTCACAAAACCTTGTCTGAACGTGTTACGGACATGGCTTAGTTAAGACCCCAGGAAGCTCAACTCCCAGTATTGAGGGAAAAAAGAAAAATATTAGCATTTAACATAGAGGGGCCAGGGAGATGGCTCAATACAATAAGCTCTTGCCCAGCAAGCGCAAGGGCCTGATTTCAATCCCCAGTTCCGCAAAAAAAAAAAAAAAATTAAGATAGAAAAAATATCCAACGTTACAATACCATTTCAAAGAATTATAATGAAAAATACAGAATGTCCCGCAAAAGGAGTTGTAAAAATGTTGTCTATCATATCTGAAATTGACTTCATGAGGGAAGGCTGTTGTTAAATCAGTTGAGAAACTACTCACCCAACATTCGCCAGGTCTAAGGGTTGTTGCTAAATTTAAACAGCCCTCAGATCTCATAATCTTACCCTTCACTGAGAGGGACTTACAATCTCAATCCAGGCCACACAGAAAAGAATGAAAAAAGAAGTGAGTGACAACAGACTAAAAGGAAAAAGAGATGAAGAAAAAGACAGAAAAATGTCTGGACATCTGAAAGTTAGTCCAATTCTCTCTCAGATTAGTGATCATCACTGGGCCGTCGCAAAGCTCACCCAACAATCCCAAAGGCCTGCTACATTCTCCTTTAACACTTTTTTTTTCTTTTTGGCAGTACTGGGATTTGAACCCATAGCCTCTCCTCTGAGCTGAATTACACCATTATTTCTTGTTTATTTTTCCAGAGGTCTCACTAAGTCATAAAGGTGCCCAAACTAAAGCTGTGCTCTGGTTCTTTAGCTGCGCAGAGTGCTGGATTACAAGTGTACACTTCTTTTTTTTTCCCCCCTGCGGAACCGGGGATTGAACTTGGACCCTCTACTGAGCCATCTCCCTGACCCTCATCACTGCTTTATTTTTTGTGAAACCGGGGATTCAACTCGGGCCCTTGCCAGGGAAGCGCTGACTCCACTGAGCCATCTCCCCAGCCACCCTCATCACTTCTTCTTCTTTTTTTTTTAAATTAATTAATTATTTATTTATTTATTTTGTGTGTGTGTGTGGCCAGCTCAGCCCACCAGGGGGCGGGGCTGGCTGGCATGTGGTGCTGGGGGATTGAACCACGGTCCCTGTGCTTTGCTAAGCTTGTTCTGAGCAGGTGCTTTAGACCACTGAGCCATCTCACCAGCCCCCCTCATCACTTCTTAAAAGCAAAAAGAAAACAAAGATTGAGTTGGTGGTCAAAAAGCTATTTAATTTCGTCTGGAATGTTTAATATAGTTATGAGGGGGAATATTCATATACTGTTTCTGTAATTTACAACAACCTATACAGTATTGGTCAAATGAAGGAAGGAAGGAAGGAAAGAAGAAAAGAGAAGGAATATTCATATACTGTTTCTGTAATTTACAACAACCTATACAGTATTGGTCAAATATATAGAAGAAGATGCAAAATAGAGATACAAAGATTTTTAAGAAAACATATGGAAAAAGTCACACAAGGGGGTATAGGTCTGTCATTCCAGGACATGAAGTAAATTCAAGGCAAGCCTGCGCTGCACAGTAAGACCCTGTCTCAAAGGGAAAAAAAGAAAACACTGTATATGAATAGTTTTACGTAACATGGAAAATTGTAAAATTATACTAAACCTGTCCCATATCTTCAAAGTCACAGATGTGCCTTAATACAGGCACATAATTTCACTATCATTCCTAGCTTTATAATTTCACATAGAAGACAATAAACAGTGACAAAGAAAAATCACAAATTTATCTAATTTTCCTTTTTTGGGTGGTACTGGGGATTGAACTCAGGACCTTTACACTGAGCTGCATCTCCTTTATTTTTTGAGACTAAGTTATTAAGTTGCTAACCTGTTCAAGTTAGGCTTACATTTATGATATTCTTGGCTCAATTTCCCAGTGTTGCTGGATTACAGGTGTGCACTATCATGCTTGTTTTAGTGTAATTTTAATCAAAGTACTACTTAACATTTTTGGAGAACTGGGGTTGAACCCAGGGCCCTAAGCCTACAGACAAGTGATCTCCCTTTTTCCCCTTTTTCCTAAGGTAAGGTCTCATTATGTAGTTCAGGCTGGCCTTGAACTGGATGGCCTCAGCCTCCTGAGTAGTACACCTACAGGTGTGTGCCACCACACCTGGTAACAAGTGCTCTTCTGAGCTATATTCCTAGTCTATACAATGTGTTGTTTGAGGCTCAGTCGTGCACAGGTACAATCCTAGCACTTGGGAGGCTGAGAAAGAAGGATCATTGCCAATTCAAGGCCAGCCTAAACTACATAGTAAGATCCTGTCTCAAAACAAAAGAAAATTTAGAGATAGGGTCTTGTGAAGTTTTCTAGGCTGTCCTCAAACTTTCCATTTTTTTCTATCTTAGGCTCTCTTTCTCTTTTAATTTATGTATCTGCTACAGGGTCTCACTTCGCAGTGGACTCGTAGTGATCCTCCTGTTTTTAGCCTCCCCAGCGCTGGGATTACAGGAGTGCGCCACCATGCCTGGACTCACTGCCGGTTCAGCATGCCTGAAGCCAGTGCATCATGTGGTACTCTTAGTCTCTTAAGTAGCTGGAAATGCAAGTATGAAAAGATCAGTAATTTTACTTAAAAAGCTGTGGGCCAAAAAACATTTATTCTACTTAACTGTTTAATGCAAAAGTCACTTTCAAAGAAATACGTAAAATCAATGGCTATAAACTCTCTGAGACATCCCAGCCTTACAATTCTACTTTTCACCATGTGCAATCTGTCATTCTCTCACAAAGAAGATGTAAAGTATGATTTACTGTGATGGAATTATTTTTAAGAAAAAAGTATGCCAGTTTATGGTAGAGGGAAAATGATGTCTGGCTGGCTGATTCAGTCTTAGGCCCAAAGATAATCACTAGTCACAAAACCTGGCAAGACTTTCATTTTCTTTAGCCTTCATTTCCTTCATCTATAAATAAGTTAAAGCTCACTTTACACAGGTCCCTTACATTCAGACTTCATCCACTCCATGTGCTCTCTCTTGAGCGTTAGGAGCGAAATCTTTTCAAACATGGGGGGGGACGCGTGCGTCTGTGTACTTTATTCCTATGTCACCGTGACACTGAATTCTACAGTTAGCTGCCACTCACCAAACTAAATGAGTCATCTACAAGGACACAACTCATCTTTGTCTTATAAAGTATTCCCTCCTCTTTTTTTGAGCTGTGACTTTAACTTCTGGGGTCAACTGATCCTCTTGCCTTAGGCAAAAATTAAGTCCAAAAATGTTGACTATGGTAGTGCAGAAGGATACATTTAGAATGCAACAAGAATACTTTTTAAACTGTAAATTCCTTTCTCTAATAGCCTATTTCAGGAAAACCTCACAAAACATCCTATATGATTCCTTTACTCTAAATAAGTGGACAAATCAGATCTGGCAGACTAGAAATCACTGAAAAGAAACCATTTTTTAAAACTCTCACAATCAGGCTTACAAAACAGGCACACAAGGAATAATGTATGCAAAAGCAACCAAATCTAAACCATTTATGTATAAGGTCTTTATGAAGAAAATAACAAAATCTTTTTTTTTTTGGTCTTTTGGAGACAGGGTCTTGCTATGCAGCTGTCTCGCCTTGAGCTCACTTTGTAGCCCAGGCTGGTCTCAAACTCGCAATGATCCTTGTGTCTCAGTCTCCCAAGTGCTGATATTACAGGTGTATGTGTCCACACTCAGCCATAAAGACTGTTTGACAAGAAATAGTTTCCAAGATTCCCAGTAACTTCACCCCCCGTGCTGGTGATCAAATCAAGGGCCCCAAGCATGCTGGAGGAACAGCCCTAGACTTCTAGTAAATTATTCTAAAAAGTATGCTTTTCGGTTCAGCTTTTGCAGTCACTACATTCTTGGGAGGAACATTTGACCTTCTATGTCTTAATTTCCTTATTTATAAAATATACAAACTACCATACTTACCTTACAATATTATAAGAAATGATAAAAAATGTAAATTCTTAGGATCAGAGCTTGAGATATTAAATGTTAATTACTATCTGCTGTACTTCACAGATATCTTTTTCTTTTTGAGATAGGGGCTTGTCATGTGGTTCAGGCTGGCCTTGAACTTGTGGTGATCCTCTTGCCTCTTCCTCCCAAGTGCTGAGATTACAGGCATGCAGCACTATGCCCAGCTTATGGAAATCACTTTAAAAGACAATTCTTCAAAGTCTGATACAGCACATACCCCAATATTTATCACTCAAACATGTCACTTAACATTTTAACCCCAAAGAGTTTTTCCAAAATATTACATATTAAATATACTAAGTAAAAGTAACATTTAGACACTAAATTATGGGTAAACACACACATACAAAATGGTAGCAAAGTTTTATTAAAGGCAGGAAAAGAAAAAGGTTTTCCACATGCCATGTCGGCCCCACCCCCAGGTGAGCTGAGCCAGACAACAAGTAAGGACATGGTGGTGCATGCCTGTAATCCCAGAGCTGGGGAAGATGAAAACAGGAGGATCATTACAGTGAGACCCTGTACCAAATATATTTTAAGGAAGGAAGGAAGGAAGGAAGGAAGGAAGGAAGGAAGGAAGGAAAGAAGAAAAGAAAAGAAAAGAAAAGAAAAGAAAAGAAAAGAAAAGAAAAGAAAGAAAAAAAGAAAGCCAGCCAGCCAGCCAGCCAGCCAAACCCTAGGAATTAGAATCTGGCCACATCTTTACCACATTCCTTAAAAAAAAATTCTTATCTGCACTTGATTTTTATGCTTTTATTTAATGTAGACCTGGTAGAAATAACTCCACCACCCCCACTTTCCTCATGGTAATGACAGTAGAATTTGACTTCAGTTGCTACTTACTATAGAGCCTCTCCTCTGAGCCTGTAATTTTTCAGTACTTTCCAGAGAACAGGTGATCTGTATGCTGAGTTGTCCTTAAATGTGAAGCAGCCTGGATTTTTGGGATTAGCTGACAGTGATTGATGTCAGCCCCTAACTAAAGACAAGTGTTTAACTGACCTCTTACTCAGTTATACAGAAGGCTGGAATACTGAAGTGTATTAGGCTTTTGTTAACACTTAGATAAAATCAAATTTGGCTGTTATAAATGTTTCTCTTTTTTTGCCATAGTTTTATTGATAAACAAATAGCAATGAGACAGTTTCAAATCAAATTGGTAGGACAGTTTCAATAATTAACACACTGCATACATTCTTCTTAGTGGTTAATTGCTGTACAAGATGCGGACTTGATATCCTATTTACAAACACCATTTGAACAAATCATTCTATTCATTAACAGAATGTAACTATATATCTATCTCAACTACTTTGAATACACAGATACAAAATGGACATTCATCTGTATACCCATTTTTTGTTAAGTTCCGTTATTTGAATATTATAGGTATGTAAACTCAGCAAAATACTCTAAAAGAGTCCAGTAGCCCATAATAGTATTGGGTCTTCCGCTTAAGTGGCAATGTCAGAAATTGTTGACCTGAGTCCCCCACAGCTCAACATAACAGCATGGCTTTATTTCTTATATAATGTTTATATTTTTAAAGCGCAATAAATAACTTATTAGAGAGAGAGAGAGAGAGAGAGAGAGAGAGAGAGAGAAAGAGAAAGAAAGAGAGAGAAAGAAAGAAGCATGCTCTGCAGAGCTAGGCTGGGCCAAGTAAAAGAAGGGAAAGAAACACATCTGCAGTGAGGTAAGGCTACCAGGCCAGAGCAAACAAAGTGGCTATGGTATTTTTAAAATTCTTGAGTCACCATTCTTTACATATCCATTATCAACTGAGGCAAAAGTGGCTTTATGAATTCTAGATTGAATCACTTACATACTTTTTGTAAAAACAACCAAAACTTTTCAATGAAGTCCTCCAAGAAGTACTGCCATTAATAACTGTAATTTCCTCAGACACATCAGGAAGTATTTAAGGTAAACTTTAGCCTGGAATATAGCTCAGTGGCATAGCACCTGCCTGGCAAGTGCAAGGTCCTGAGCTTGATCCCCAGTACAAAAGAAAAGTAAAATTCAGCTATGATTTTACCTTACCGATTTTTTTGGAATGGCCGACCCATATTCATAGCAGTAGCAGTTGTTTTGTAAGATCCCGGTGAATTAAAGCCGTTCACAAAATTACCATTGGGAAAGGGAGCCTAGAAGGAAAGTTTATGTTTATACTGTATCAATGGGAAACATGGAGTGAGGGTCAAAAGAGACATCTATGAGTAATCTAACAACAATTCCTTTCACAAGGAAAAGTAATTTAAACTTTTTTTTTTTTGTAATTTAAACTTTGATTAATGATATGTCACCAGTTCATTCAGAGAAGGAAAATTCTTCCAGCACTTAAAATCAGATAAGACTTATGTACTCTTTTTAATTCATTCTAGAAAGTTTAAAGAATAAAATTGTGGAAATCAATAGCCAAAGCCTTAAATTTACTTATTTTCCAACCTATGTATTTATTAAAGAGGATTAGATATGTGTCACTCTTTCAAGGCCAAAAAATAACCAGTATCAACAAAAGAATTGCTCCAGTTGATTTCTTCAAATTTCACCTTGAATTTAAAATTTTCTTATTTTACACATTATTCTATAAGGATCTCACTTACCAGAGGTGTTTCAAAGTAAGGTGCAGGACTTGGAGACCAAGACTGAGGCACAATACTATACAGTGAGTACTGTTGGTGAGGATTGTACACAGGCTGCATAAAAACTGGTGAAGCATACTGTGCCTGTGTCTGAATGGGCTGACTGTACATACTAGAATCCATTAATCGATAACCATTCTTAGCAAAGAAGGTATTAATGGCTTTTATCCTTGCCTAGAAGAAAAATTACAATAATAAAAGAGTAAATATTTAAATCAATACATTAAGTTTACTTTTTTTTTTTTTTTGCAGAGCTGGGGATTGAACTCAGGCCCTTGTGCTTGCCAGGTAAGCACTTATTCAACTGAGCTATCTCCCCAGCTCCAAGTTTACTTTTCTTTTTGGTACTGGGAATCAAACTTAGGACCTTGAGCCTGTCAGGTAGGTGCTATGCCACTGAGATATAACCTCAGCCTTAAATTTACATTTTTAACATTTTATACTATACTACACTGTATCTATTTATTGCACAATCAATGCAAAAGAAAAACATACATGAAAAACAAAAAGTAAAAAGGAATCACAAAAAAAAAATAGCTTTAATAAGGTGTGCACAGGAAAAGCCACAATAAACAAGGTAAAAACACAAATATCAAAACAAAATTAAAAAGAAATTATAATATCACATCAAGAGTGTGAGGGTGTGGTGGTGCATGCCTGTAATCTAAGCACTTGGGAGACTGAGGCAGGAGGATCACCATGCGTCCGAGGCCAGCCTGAGCTACATAAGCAAGTTTAAGGGCAGCCAGCCTGCACTATATAGTGAGACTCTCGTCTCAAACAAAACCAAAAAGAGTGCCCACAGCATTAATAGGTGAATTGTACAAATGGACAGGAAAAGGTTGAATAATCCCATAGAAAATGGGTTGGAGCTTCCTTCTTCGGCCCTTGCCTCCCCAGCGCGCAGCTGACGCCCGGGCCTGAACCAACGCGGCACCAGTTCTCCACTGTACTGGAAAACTAGGCCAAGAGGTGATAATGAATGTGGATCATGAAGTTAACCTCTTAGTGGAGGAAATTCATCGCTTGGGTTCAAAAAATGCTGATGGGAAGTTCAGCGTGAAGTTTGGGGTCCTTTTTCGAGATGACAAGTGTGCCAACCTCTTTGAAGC
>NW_004524669.1:2601056-2606246 GCF_000260255.1 Octodon degus | reverse complement strand
TAGGAAATAAGACTTTAATCTAGCATTATATATACATTCATGGATAACAAGATTATGTTAATAAGCCAAAGTTAAGGGCCAGGGAGATAGCTTAGTAGAATAAGTCCTTGTCTGACAAGCGCAAGAGCCTGAGTTCAGTTCCCGGTTCCAAAAAAAAAAAAAAAAAAAGACAAAGTTAAGGAGAAATCTAATTCTAGTCAGGCGTGATGTCATAGCCTGTAATCCCAGCACTTGGGAGGGTAAAGAACAGGGAGTCCCATAAATTCAAGGCTATCCCAGACTACATAGCAAGACCCTGTCTCAAATAAGGAAGGAAGGAAGGAAGGAAGGAAGGAAGGAAGGAAGGAAGGAAGGAAGGAAGAAAGAAAAGAAAGAAAACAGCCTCTAAAAGGAGGAGTTTCAGTTGGCTGTGCAGTTCACAAGTAGACTGTTACCTAACATGTAAGAGGCCCTGGGTTCAATCTGTAGTGCCACATATACAAAGATAAGCTTAAAATAATATTAAAAATTCACTGGGCAGTCCTTCGAAGATTGGAGACAACAAAAGGAGAAGTCACTTAACTTTAAATACAAATCCACAAAAATTACCCAATTTATTTATTTTTAAATTTACAGGGTTTCACTACACAGATCAGACTCGTAGTGATCCTCCTGTTTCCAGCCTCCCAAGCAATGGGATTGCAGGCACATGCCACCACGCTCAGTGTCAATTCTGCCCTGTGAGAGCAGCGCCAGCACAGCATGCCAGGTATCAAACCTTGGTCCCTGGGACTGCTCAAGTAGATGTTTTAATCCGCTGAGCTATCTGGCTAGCCCTAAAAATTACTCAATTTAGAGAATTAAAAAAATAAAAGAATCTCAGTACAGTAATCCAACATATATAAAATTAGAGTATCAAAAGATAAAGAGGTGAAAGTACAACAGGAAAATGTTTTTGAAAAACTGAGATGAAAACTCTTTAACTTTGGTGAACTTGCTATGTATGATGGTGCAAATCTATAATCTCAGCATTTTGGGGAGATGAGACAGGAGAAACACATATTTGAGATTAGCCTAGGCAATATAGAGAGATCTTAAAAAAATAAATAAATAAAGGCTAGGCTAAAGAAGTTAACTCAGAAGACCCTGAGTTCAAACCTAGATTTATAGAGGAAAGGAAAAGATGGAGAGAAGGAGAGATTCAACCGAGAGATTGGAAAATTTCAGGACAATCCTAACAGTACACATAAAATCACATAATCACATTTGGCAGGCAAGGTGGTGCAAGTGTATAATCCCAGCACTGAGGCTGAGGCAGGATGATCTGTAAGTTCAAAGTCAACGTTAAATAAACAGTGAGATCCTGCTTCCAAAAACTGAAACACCACAACCAGCCTTTTTTAAAAATTTTAATTTCATTGAGAAACTAATATGAATGAGACAGTTTCAAACCTGATTAACAAGACAGTTTTGATAATCAATACACTGTACATTGTTATCTTCTTAGTGTTTACCCATAGTACAAGAAGCAGACAGGATATCCTGTCCAATCACTATTAGTACACCTCTTTCTTCTTATTGAACTAAGCGAAAGTAGCTGTATATCTATCCTATTTTGTATATATAAATACAAAATGATCTTTCCTTTGTATCCCCCCTTTTTTTGTTTAGTCCTGTCAGAGGTGGATATTCTATTGGCATCTAAATACTATAGGTGTTCGAATTCAGCAAAACAATTCAACACTGTCTAGCAGTCTTTAGTATTAGTGGGTTATCCTCAGAAGTTATTACTGACTTGAGCCTTTTATATCTCATGGTATTAATATGGCTTTACTTTATATACCTCGCTTTTATACTTTTCTGCTGGATGGTTAAGACCAAGATAAAGCAAGACCTATATAACAATAAATGTAACTTTTGTACCTGATAAGGTCAGCCAAGTCCCCTCAGGATTTATCCTGTAGCCCTGTACCGAACTTTGTAGATCCTTTGTCAGTGTCAGCCATGAGGATGAGTCACGGCCATTGCTTGACCAATTTGCTCTCTGTGAAAGCCTGAGAGAATGTTTTCTCTCCTTGTGACTCTATAATCTCCTTGATCAGAAAATTTGGAGCACAACTGAGTTACATGATGCTACAGTATAGGTTTTCCTATGTCCTAAGTCTTCATTGACCTTGAAAGGCTAGGGCCAAAATGTTGGCTGACCTTGCAGCCCTTCCTTTTCTCCAATTTTGATCTGCTAAACTTAGGTTGTTAACCCTCCAGAAGAGAAGCTTATTATTAACCTGCAATATATGCAGTTCAGTTTACGCTGTCTAAATATCAATAAATATCAAACATTTTTGGCATATCACGGAACAGATATTTTCCATCAAATTTTGATGTGTTGAACTTTAAGTCCTTACAGAATATGAAGGAAAAATAATTTCAAAAAACTAGAAATAAGCATTTACATATTTTTACAAAGAAATTCAGAAATCTAACCATATACAGAATTGTAACAGGACAGACCTGTGACATTTTTTATTCTTTTTTTTTTCATTTATTACCCTTTTTTTAAAAGAAAAACATAAAAATTAAAAAAAAAAAAAAAAAAAAAACCTTTACTTGAGAGACAGTATGGCAATAATATGTCATGACAAGAAGTACATATTTAGAAGACCAGGATGGTAGGCACTCAAAGCGTGACCCTTCTATTATACATCGCCATCCTCAGTGCAGCCGCCTGGCTCACAGGCACCAGCGTATACAGTTAGTCAGGGTGAGAATCCCACCTGCCAACCGCTAGTCTCAAAAACTTGCTGAGGTCCCCCAGGATCACTGCCCCACCCATCTTGTGCATACAAATGCACAGCTTTGCCCTGTCATGTTTCCCAGCTTTTCTCCTTGCTCACTCCTCATTGTACAATCCTCAAGTTCTCGCTTTCCTTTTATTTGTGTTGTACCTTTCTATATGTAATTCCTCTGAGTTCTTATACTAGGGAGACAATACGGTATTTATACATGTGGGTCTGGCACAACCAGCCTACTAAAAACCTAATATGTTGACAGCAAAGGAAAAGGACAGATCATTACATACTTAACACCATAGAGAAATGACAGTGTAGGTGGATGTGACTATCACATCAGAAAATTATTAGAATATCATGGAAAAGATGGAAAAATAGTTTTAGATGCCAACCCAGAAATCTGTAATCAAGAAAAAATACTCAGCAAAAATGAACATAAGTGCTGTGCCAACACTGCTCCCCACCACCCGGGGCATGCTGACATGGCCATTGAGACTGGGCATGGTGGCACCAGCCCGTAATCCCAGCTCTTGGGAGGCTGAACACAGGTTGATCGCTATAAATCCAATCTAAGTAGTGAGACCCTGTAGACCCTGTACTAAAAATATAAAAGAAAAGAAAAAGAAAAATGAATGTGAGGGTTGGCCAGATAGCTTAGCAGATTAAAGCATCTGCCTTAGACATAGGATCTGGGGTTCAATCCCCAGTGTGCCATACTGGCCCTGCCCCCGGGGCGCACTGAGACAAAGGATTGAGATTGGGTATGGTGGTGCATGCCTGTAATCCCAGCACTTGGGAGGCTGAAAACAGGAGGTTCACTTGGAATCCAATCTATGTAGTGAGACCCTGTACTAAATAAAAAAAAAAAAAACACCCCAAAACCCAAAACCCAAACCAAACAAACAAAAAACCAATGTGAGGGGCCAGCTAGACAGCTCAGTAGTCTAAATCACCTGTTTAGGGAAGCTTAGAAAACCATAGGGACCAAGGTTCTATCCCTGGCACCACATGCTGTACTAGCCCTGCCATCAGGGTAGAGCGGGACACACACACACACACACACACACACACACACGTGAAAGAATAGGCTTTTTTCTTTTTTGGCAGTAGTGGGGATTCAATTCAGGACCTTGTGCTTGCTAAGCAGGAGCTTATTCTACTGAGCTATCTCCCTGGCCCTAGAAAAGGCACCTTTTTTGGGGGCAGAAACCTGGGATTGAACTCAGGCCCTTGTGCTATTCTACTGAGCTATCTCCTTGGCCCCCTATTTATTTATTCTTAACGTATTTGGTTATTGCAGGGTCTCACTATGCAGCTCACACTCCTGGTGATTCTCATGCTTTCAGCCTCCCCAGCACTGGGATTATAGGTGTGTGCCACCACATTGGGACTCTGGCCAGCTCAGCCTGCTCTGGGGGCGAGGCTGGCACAGCAGTGGTGCCAGGGATCAAACTGCAGTCCCTGAGCTTGCCTAAGCTTGCCTAAGTAGGAGCTTTAGTCCACTGAGCCTTCTCACCGGTGGGACACTTTTAGATAAGGAAAGGCTAACAGAACTCATCCCTTGTAGGAACTGTAAGAAACATTAAAGATTCAGGCTGAAGAAAAATGTTAAGAGGTTACTGCTATAGAAAGCCAGGTGTCCTGGAGGCTGAAGCAAGAGGATTGCTAAAAATTCAAGGGCAGCCTGGACTAAATATAGAGCCCAAGACCAGCCTGAACTATGTAACGAGATGACTCAAAATACTGAAAAAGTACAACTAGAGTAGAATGAATCACTGCCTCAATGTGAAACTACCAGTGGATAACGGAATGAGTGGACAAAACAAAATCAATTGGATGCTCTTATTCTCCACGATCATTTTTGTTTTGTTTCTGTGCTGGGGATTGAATACAGCATTGTAAGCATGTGTTCTACCACTAAATTACAGCCCTAGGCCAAGATTATAACTTCTGAATCACAGAAATTTAGAAACACTGACTATGTGCACTATAAGGAAACCAAAATTTTATCGGCAGTTTGATTAACTCAAAATTTGAAAGCTGCAGCTAAAAACAACTACAACTAGAACATAGGAAGGTTCCTGATTCCAGTACCTGTTTTTCCATTCCAGATGTTTGGTTCTTTGGTTTTCATGAATGATATAAAAGTTAATGTGCAGACTGAGATGTATGTCAATGTAAAGTGCCTCCCTACCACATACCAGGCCGAGTTCAACTGACAACATCATTAAAAAAAAAAAAAAAAGAAAGAAAGAAAAGGAAAGACAGTAAGTATACATGCAGCAGCCAGGGTTCAACCCCCAGCCTGCCGGGGTGCACTGAGATGTGACTGGGTGTGGTGGCACATGCCTAATCCCAGCTCTTGGGAGGCTGAACAGATGGATCACTACGAGTCTGACCTACGTAGTGAGACCCTGCACCA
>NW_004524669.1:2591241-2600416 GCF_000260255.1 Octodon degus | reverse complement strand
ACCGCGGTTCAATCCCCCAGCACCACATGCCAGCCAGCCCCGCCCCCTGGTGGGCTGAGCTGCCCCCCCACATAAATAAATAAAAATTTAAAAAAAAACAAAAAACAGAAAAAGCCACATCAAACTAAGGTATCCAAAAATTACTTTAAGAAGGTAATTATAAACAGATCTGTACTAGTACTGAAATACTATTCACAAATATAAGTATATTTAGAATAAAAGTGCTGTTTATAATCAGTTTAAGCAATATTTACAATTCTATTAATCTGAATATGGTTTTTGTTTGGTTTTGTTGACACTAGACAAACATTCTGAAATTTGTTGTACTTTTGTTTTATTGCAAGGCAGGTTCTCACTATGTAGTGCAGGCTGGCCTTGAACTCTGGCAAGGCCTCACTCTTGAGTGCTGGGATTAGAGATGTGTGTCACCACAGCCAACTAACATTGTAAAATCTGTATGAAAAAGTAATGGTCTCAGAACAGGCAAGACAAACCTAAAAAATAAATACACAGAAAAGGCTGGGGAGATAGCTCAGTACCATAAGCACCTGCCTGGCAAGCACAAGGTTCTGAATTTGATCCCCAGTACTCTCCCAAAAAGGAATAAGGGATGTGGTGGCACATGCCTGTAATCCCAGCACTCAGGAGGCTAAGACAGGAAGACTGCTGAATTTGAGACCAGTCTGGGCTAAGAAGTGAGCTAAAGGCCAGCCTGAGCTGCATAAGGAGACTCTGTCTCAAAAAGGCAAAACAAAAACCAAGTAATATAAATGTGTCAATTTTAGAACAGTGCCTTACACATACCTCTTAATAAACGTAACATTACTAGTTCTATGAAACCAGGTAAATTATTCTCTTTTGATTTACTAGAAGAAATGGAAAACCAGAGTACCTATCTCACCTTCTTAAAAGGATGAAATTAACATATGTAAAGTGTTATGAACACAACAGAGAGGAGTTAGAACAATGTATTACACTTATAAGCAATGCTGAGAATAGCTATTATCACATGCAGAATGAGGACCATGTGAAAAGAAAAAAAAAGTATGTTATTTCAGTTTAGAAATAACTGGTGGCAATGTGGCAATGTGGAGAATGGAAAAGCTGAACACTTAGCAGTTATGATGCTATTTCAATTATTCAAACCTAAGAAAGGTAAGCAACAATGATGGAAAGAAGTTTGAAAGATACATGAGAACTGTGAACAGATCAGCCACTGAAAGACAGTGAGCAAGTATCATCAGTGATCCCAATGGCTGGATGTTAACGTGGAAATGCAGTTAACACAGATGAAGTTGAAGGTTCTAAGATTGTTTTCTACTTATGTTATTAAAAAATGATATCTAATGTTCATTTTGAGATTTGGAAATATAAGTTGCGAACTACCAAATAAATGCTATAGTTATTTGGAAAGAACTACCATATACAAAATATCTTAATGCCTATCAGCTAATTTTTTGAAATAACATACAACACAAGCCACAAATGTCTTTTTTTTTTTAATTCCTATTATTTTGTTTAATGAAATTCTGTAGAATTTCTTTTTTTTTTTCCCCGAGGTTGATAGGTTTAAACTTTATCTTTTTTATCTTTTTTTTTTTCTGCATTACCATGGATTGACCTCAGACCCTTGCGCTTATTAAACTCAGCCATCTCCCCAGCCCCACACAGATGTCTTTAAAATTACTACAGGCCTATAAAACATTGCCTATTTGTGTTTTCTTAAATAGCAAAAAAGCAAAAACCTAAGCTTTGCTTCACTACCCTTCTCTGTATGGAGAAAGGTTTCTTACCATGATTGGCTTGCCCTGAAATGTTTTCACTTCTTCTCGCAAGTATTTAAATGCCTGTTAAAGCAGAAAGAACTTTCATTAGTATCTAAATAGACATTTCATTAAAGCCACCTTTACTTATCAAGAGTCTGGAACTACCAATTATTTCTTTAAAAAAAATCCTTAAGTTGACAGAATGAAAAGTAAATTAAAAATTAAAACATTCTCAGCTAAAATTCACACATATAGATTACTACAGATAAAATATGCAAGACTGAAAGCAGACCTAAAACCACAGTAGATATATGATTCAGAAGAATTTCTTTTTTTTTTCTTTTTTGGCAGAACCAGGGATTGAACTCAGGCCCTTGCGCTCTCCAGGGAAGCGCTTATTCCACTGAGCCATCTCCCCAGCCCAATTTAGAGAAATTTATAAGACATATTAAAGAACAATAAAAATCTGTCAATTTGTACTATTATTTGTTTAAAGTACATATTTCTGTTTTAAGGAGGACTTATTAATAAAACCATTCAATCAAAACTTGCAGAATTTTTTAGAAAATTGTAGATCTACTGTGTAGTAGAAGTACCATTCAGTATATGGTTTTCAATATCCACATTAATTTTGTTGTTTTTTGGAGAGAGGGTCTCACAGTAGTTCAGGTGGCTCCTGAACTTACGATGTAGGCCAGACTGGCCTCCAGCTTGTGGCAATCCTCCTGCCTCAGCCTCTCAAGTGCTACAGGTGTGCACCACCATGCCCAGTCCATTCATATGAATTTTTTTTTTTTTTTTTTTCCGGAACCAGGGATTGAACTCAGGCCCTTGTGCTTGCCAGGGAAGCACTTATTCCATTGAGCCATATCCCCGGCCCCATTCATATGAATTTTAACAGTGTGTGTTAACTTTTTTATTGACTGGAGGTTCTTCTTAAATTAAAACCAAGAGATTTTTATGAAGATAATCAAAAAAGGAAACCAATTAAGCAAAAGAAAAAAGGTGACCAATGTGCCCAGTAGCCTTCATAACATTAGAGTAAGCAAACATTTTAATTAAAATATACTGACTTTTGTAACTAAGACTTATAGTAGAAGAAAAAACTTCTCACCTGTTGTGCATCAGTGTCTGACTGGAAGGTGATGTACCAGTTGCTGTTGTGTGCAAACTCACAGCTTATCACTTTGGGGCAGTTTTCATTTTTGAACAAAGCTTTCACCTCCTAAAAAAGACAATTTATAGACAACTTTAAAAAATAACAGTAATGTGCTTTTTTTAAAATTAAAGAGAGTCTTGCCATGCAGTTCAGGTTGGCTCAGGCTGGTCTCCAACTCACAATGATCCACTTGTCTCAGCCTCCCAGTGCTGGGATTACAGGTGTGTACCACCACACCCAGAAATAATGGGCCTTTATTTGTTTATGGGGAAGATAAGCAGTTCTGTGTCTTTTAGTCCTATTTCTTCATGTGCTAATTATTCTGAACAAAATACACTATATTTTAAAATTTAAGGATGGAAAAATTTTATTTTATTATCAGCAGAACAAGTTTTTCGCTTCTGGTGGCAAGCTAAATTTTCTTTATACTAAAATCTCCTCTCCTTTCCCTGTCTAGTCTGCCATTAGTAAAAACAAGCCCCAAAAGCTGGGTGTGCGGAGGGATGGCTTGGTCATAATCCCAACACTCTTGGAGGCTGAGACAAGAAGATTACAAGTGTGAGTCCAGCCTGGGCAATTCAGTAGCTTAACTAGGAAGAAAAAATTAAAAAGGATAGAGAAATTTTTCAGTAGAAAGGCCTTAGTTTACTTTTGACATGCAGTTCAAAAATCAAAGATCTTGGGATGATTTATTTTCTAATTTATCTCACTGATTCCAAATTTGACAAACTTTCATTTAGAGATTTTTTTCTTTCTTTCTTTTTTTTGTGGAACCAGGGATGGAACTCAGGCCCTTGCACTTACCAGGGAAGCGCTTATTCTACTGAGTAATCTCTCTGACCCCTTATTTAAAGATTTAATGCTGAATGACTGGGCAAAATGATTAACTAAGACATTTTGTCATCTGGCAAGGGTTTAAAAATTCTTTTTTCAATAGGTAATAAATTACAAGTAAGTTACTGAAAAATTTTAACTTTTAAAATTTACAATGACTTAACCTGGCAATTCAGAGCAAATCTCTGAGGCACAGTGGTTAAGAAACATGGGCTTTTAGTCAGTGTGGTGGCACACACTTATGGTCCCAGCACTTGGGAGGCTGATATGTAAGGCCAGCCTGACCTGCATAGTGAGACCCTGTCTCAAAAAGACAAAAAGAAAAAGACAAGACAAGAAAATAGAAAAAATAAAGAAAAGAAACACGGGCTTCATATTTGGAGAGTGTGTTTAAATCTAGACTGTAAAAAAATTAAAAATTGAAAAAAAATCTAGACTGTGTCAATTTTTTTTTTTCCTGGATGGCAGATCTTTTTTATTTTTTTAGGGGAAAGTGCAAACACAGTCCCCCACTACCACAAATTACACAGTCGAGTTACCCACATTTGGGGCAGTCACTGGGGTCAGCACATCTGGATTGCAATGGATGAGCCACATAATCCGTGCCTGAGCATGGATCACCTCCTCTGCCTAGACAACAGTCCACTGTCCTCTGCTACCCTACTCCAAGGTCACTTCTACCAGACCCCTCATGGACCCCATGCAGCAGCAGCACCACCTTCCCTGTCAGGCATCCCATCATGTCAGGCTTCCCATCGTATCAGGCTATGTGCCGTTAAGCAGGCCCCGGGCACCCATACCTCTTCTATACTGGGCTGGCAGAAGTGTCTCAAGAATAAATGGAAGCAAAGGCACAAAGTAGACTGTGTCAATTAACAGTCCATTTACTGTTGAGCCAAGTTATTTAACCATCCAAAGACCCAGATTCTTTGTTGTAAACAGATGTTTGGCTTTAAAAGACTGTAAACTATAAAGTAAGCAACAGCTGGTAGAATCTAATTATTATTATTTTTTGAGGGGGTACTGGGAATTGAACTCAGGACCTTTTGCTTGCCAAGTAGGTTCTTGTACTACTGAGCTATAAGCCTGGCCCAAGAATCTAAATTTTAAATATGATCATGCATAATTATAGGAGACTGCGCTTCTGGATTATAGTGTTTCATCCAATTACTACTTTATTCTTTTTTTTTTTTTTTTTTTTTTGCAGAACCGGGGATTGAACTCAGGCTCTTGCACTTGCCAGGGAAGCGCTTATTCCACTGAGCCAACTCCCTGGCCCCACTACTTTATTCTTAAGCAAGTACCATGCCATTTTTATGAATGCACATTTGTTTTGTTTCACTAATCAGTAAGGTTATTTCATTAATCTCTTTAAAAATAACTAGCCTTAACAAAACTATACTATAATATTTTCCCCCTTCCCCTGTGGCTCAGCGCCCGCCCCAGGGGCAGGGCTGGTGCAGCATGTGGTGCTAGGGATTGAACTATGGTCCCTGTGCTTGCCTAAGCTTGCCTAAGCAGGCACTTTAGACCATTGAGCTATCTTGCCGGGCCCCATTGCTAAAATATTATGTTGAGAATAAATGATACGAAGTCAGAATTATACTTCACTTGTGTAACTTCTCCAGTTTAGTTACAGAGCATTTCACTTTAACAGTGACGAACAGTTTACCTCTACTGGTGTTGTTTCAGGAATCTCTCTGAGAATCACAATGCAACGTTTATGACTCGGCCTCACTTTCTCGCCTTTCTCATCAACTTGTACCATTGGAGATGCTGAAATTTTTAAAAAAAGGTCTCATTTAAAAGTGATAAGGCAGTGATATTAATAATGTCACCAAAGAATATTTTAATTTTTAACTGAATAAATTACCAGTGACTAATAGGCCAATGATCATAAAAAAAATCCAAAGTTTATACACAAATATCCTCAGAGGTTATGCACTGAGCAAATATTCAGGTACATACTTTGAGTCAGCACTGTCTTGAGGCTGAAAAGAAGCTGCCAGGGAGCATATGTTACATTATAACTTCATATGGTACCTTTTAAAAAAAATTTATATATTTGGTACTGCGCTTTGCTACACAGCTCAGACTCATAGCAATCCTCCTGTTTCAGCCTTCTTAGCACTGGGATTATAGGTGTGTGCCATCACCTCTGGTTTTCCATGGCTAGCATAGCTTACAGTACTGGGGAATCGAAACTGGGTCCTTGCACTTGCCTGGGCAGGCACTGAGCTATATTGTTGGCCCATATGGTGCCTCTTTTTAAAGTAATATATTTACTTTTATATATTCCAACCAAGAGCCAAAAGTCAGATTTTGGATGCTGATTTTGAGGAAAGAGTAGAAACGGGTACTTTTACATAGCCAAACTTATTTCTAGTTCCTTCAGAGTAAGAATATGTCACATTTCCCTGAAGTAAGCAGATTTTAAAAAGCAATGAAGGGTAAAGGGTGGTATAAGTGCTTGGTTCCAATCTAAGTAAGAGAAAGTATTTTGCTTGTCTGCCAATTTTCTTTGTAGACAAGACTGGGACATTTTATGCTGGGCATGGTGGTGTACACCTGTAATCTGAGGCAGGAGGATCACTAAGTTTGAGACCAGCCTGGGCTATAAACTGAGCTCAAGGCCAGCCTGAACTGCATAGCAAGACCCTGTTTCCAACAATCAAACAAGCAAACAAACAAACAAACAAACAAGTCTATACAAACTTAACATTCCCATATAGGGCTATGGTACTTACTGTATTTAATTTTCTTTTTTTTTTTTTTTTTGTATTTAAGACAGGGTAGACAGGGTCTACAGGGTCTCACTGCACAGATCAGACTTGTAGTGATCCTCCTGTTTACAGCCCTCCAAGTGCTGGGATTGCAGGTGTGCACTACCACGCCCAGTCTCCATTGTCTGGGGGGGGGGAGCGCAGGGCCGGCACCACAGGCTCCATTAACTTTGAAACATTCTGAACAGACCCCATATAAAAGATCTCCTTTATTCAGTCAAGTAGTTTATTAATAAACTTGGGAAGTTGCCAAGAAATATTAATATGAAAACACAGACATCATTAAAAAGTCTTAAGAGCCTAACTAGGTAACATAGTTTATGGTACCTAGGACTCTACCTAAGCCCTTCATACCAGCCCCTTCCTGTTCATTTTTTAAGATAAGGGCTCTGTAGGTTATTTATTGCCTAGGCTGGGCTTGAATTTGTGATTTTCTTTTAACAGCTTCCCAGAATACTTGGATTATAGGCATGTGCTACCAAGCCCACCAACAATATCAATTTTTTGTGGTACTGGACTGGGGATCTTGTGCTTACTAGGAAGGCACTTAAGCTGCTGAGCTATTTCCCCAGCCCCTAGAAGTATCAAGTCTTTACCAAACTTCAGAAGTGCTTATCAAATTGTAGTTACAACTCATAGATTGTGAAACCCATTTAAGATTAAAAAAAAGAGAGAGATTTCATTGTTTACACTTCCTAATTGAACATCAAGCTTAGTGAGCATAATACACAATTGATATAGGAGTTGAACACATGGATTGCATGCAAGAACAAGTATGTGCACACGTACACACACACAGACCGGCAAACAGCAAAAACAAATTACTAGGGCTGGGGAGATGGCTCAGTAGAGTAAGTGCTTGCCTGGCAAGCACAAGGATCTGAGTTCAGTCCCCGGTTCCGGGGGAAAGGAAAAAAAAAAAAAAAAAAAAAAAAAAAAAAAAAGGGAAGCAATTCCCTCAAACCCATTCCCGGGGGAAAGAAAAAAAAAAAAAAAAAAAAAAAAAAAAAACCCCGGGGGGGGGGGGGGGGGGAATTACTAGAACAACACAGAACCATTAAAGCCTCTCAAATCATGAGAAATCCAGAGAATACTTAACTTCTTAAATATTTAAACACAATCACTGCCTGCCTGGCAAGTACAAAGTTCTGAGTTCAATTCCTGGTTACCTCCCCCCAAAAGAAGGTATTATTTACATACATCTCAACACTTCAAGAATTAGATCAGGATCTGTAGTCAACTTTTTTATTTCTTCCATGTTGGCAACTGTCCATATTGGGACGAACTGGTCACTATCCATTTGAGATATTAAGTAAAGATCCTTTGATAAATTTTCTCTGAAAGAAAACAAAAGTTAACATGAAGTTCTTGAAAACCATCTCAAGAAAAGTTGTACCTTATTCATTTTTATCACTATGTTCAGGAAAACAAAATCATGCTATTATTTTAAAAGCTCAGTTTCAAAGATACCTACATAATCTATGTTGGTAACACTTTCACAAAATGACTCTCCAAACATAATTGGCCCAGTTTTAGATAAAGAGCTCTATGGAATTTTTTTTTCCTATGGAATTATATACTACTATGGAAAGAGGCTTACCATTAAATAGCATGGTATAAAGAGTTGCAATGCTCCACCCTATAAACACTTCATCATCAGTGCTAGAATACACATATGGGAAAAGTGGTAATCTAACCAGGAGTAAACCTTCCAGGGAGGAGAGCAGTCTGAGGGACTGAACCCAGGGCCTTTCCACTAAGCTAGAGCTGCAAATCTTTATTTATTTTTTTTTAGTAAGTTCATGTTTACAATACATTTTCAATATATTCATTGTGGGTAGCCAGAACATGCCCATGACACACCAAATCTTTTTATATCCCCATCCTCTCTCCCAAATCTTTCCTGAATCCTAGTCCCCTTTCCATTTACTATTAAATTAGATATTAATCCTATCCAAGGAGTAGAGACTCCCTTCTCTATTTCTTATTATCTATAATTAATTTGCTTTAATTTATTTATACTTTGAGTTTCTCATATAAGGGAAGCTTAACATATTTAAGCCCATGTTTCTGATTTACTTAACATAATGGATTCCATAATACATTCATTTTCCTACAAATAACTCAGATTTATTCTGCCTGATAGACTAGTGCTCTATTGTATATAAACACATTTATCTGCTGATTGACATGAGTTATTATGAATTGTGTTGCTATTAAAATGGGAAAATATGTTATCATAGCAGTATGTCGTCTGTTTTTGTTTGTGTGCCTTTTTGAGACAGAATCTCACTATGCGGTTCAGGCTTGTCTGGAGCTCACTTTGTAGCCCAGGCTGGTTTCGAACTGCAAGATCCTCCAGCCTCAGCCTCCCTTCCCAAGCGTTGGGATTATAGGTGTGTACCACCATCCCCAGCAGTATATCTTTGACTCTTGGAAAGATACCTAGAAATGTAATAGATGTGTCAAAGAAATTTCTAGTTCAAGCTTTCTGAGGAATCTCCATAGTGTTTTCCAAAGTGGGTATACCAGATTCCCAGCAATAATGCAGAAGGAAGTGTAGCCTTGCCAGCATTTGTTACCATTTAATTTCTTGATAAAAGCCAGTCTTCCTGGAGTAAAATGAAATCTCA
>NW_004524669.1:2587387-2591141 GCF_000260255.1 Octodon degus | reverse complement strand
GGTGCTGGGGGATTGAACCGCGGTCCCTGATGCTTTGCTAAGCTTGTTCTAAGTAGGTGCTTTAGACCACTGAGCCATCTCTCCAGCCCTGAACATTTTTTATGTATTTCTTTCTGAAAAGTATCTATTCCTTTTATTTGCTGGAGTTTTTTTTTTGTGGTAATGGGGATTGAACTCGGGACCTTGAGCTTGCCAGGCAAGCTCTTATTCTCTTGAGCTATCTCCCCAGCCCTATTTGCTCATTTTTTGACTGAATCTTTTATTGTGAAGGGTCTAATTTTCTTGAGTTCTTTGTATATTCTAGATATTAATCCTATCCAAGGAGTAGCTATCAAAACTTTTTCCAATTGTATATACTACCTCTTCACTCTGTTCATTGTTTTCTTTGCTGTGCAGATTTTTAATTTGATATAATCTCTTAGATTGATGCTTGATTATTTCTTCATGCAACTGGTGTTACAGTCAGAAAATTCTCCCCTATGAACTTCAAGAGTGTTACCTATCTGATCTTCCAGCAGGTTAAGTTTTTCTTTTAATGTTTCAGTCTTTGAACCATGTGATCTTAGTACAGCATATGATGAACAATGTGGATCAAGATTCCATCTTCTGCATGTGGACAGTCAGTTTTTCCAGCACCATTTATTTGTTAAAGTGGCTGACAATCTTTACTCCAGTGTATGTTTTGGTCCCTTTGTCAAAGATCAAAGACTGAACCTATCTAGGCCTTTTTTATGTTTTAGTTCGAAACAGGATCTTTCAAAGTCACTAAGTTGCCTGGACTGGTCTTAAACTTGTTATCCTCCTGTCTCAGGCTCTCAGAGTGCTTGGAATTTTAAGTGTGTACCACTATGCTGGGAGCTAAGATTTTAACTCATGAATGTTTACTTTTTTAAAGAAGCAAACCTTTACAACTTAAAATATGCATTTAAAATTAAGACAAAACTCTTTTAAGAAGGGCTAGCGAGATAGCTCAGTGATCTAAGCATCTGCCTGGCCAAGCACAAGGATCTGGGTTCAATCCCTGGTACCTCATGCTATGCAGGACCACCACTGAAAGCGGGTGCGGTAGTGCAAGCATGTAATCCCAGCACTGGGGAGGCTGAGCTAGGACACTTATGAGTCCAACCTGTGTAACAAGATCCTATACAAATAAATAAAATTTTAAAAGATTTTTAAAAATTCTTGTAAGGAATATAAGCACCGCCCCCCGCCCCCTCCCCCCTCCCCCCCACAGGCTGCCTCTGAACTTGCAGCAATCCTCCTGCTTTAGCCTTCTTAGTGTTGGGGTTATAGGCATGTGCCACCACGCACAGCAAGCATTTGTATCTTACATCTAAAATCTTTCTTAACAAACTGAAGTAAATCAAATTCTTGCCTTTTTCCTATCAAATATTTGTTGAGCCAGATTATCTAAAAAGAACTAGAAATTCGTTCTTAAAAGCTTTCTTCTCAAAGAGGCCTGACTTAACCATCTTTGTAAAAAATCCAACCACACAAGCACTCTGGGTTCCCCTCTTCCCTGTATATGCTATTTTATTTAATTTTTTTTCCACAGCAGTTTTCAACAAACATGCTAAGCTGATTATTATTTTCTTGTTCTGTATTTCCCAGCAGAGTATGTATTCTACTTTTGTTCAATGTTTAAAAAGGCATGTACATGTTTCAAAAATGGCAAAGACTTAATTAAGTGCAAAGGCTTGTACATTTAAACTCTATTAAAATATAGCACTCCCTCGCAGGTTACAAAGTCAACAGGTAGTGATTATTTATTGGGAGTGGAGTACAGAAGATACCAGTGAACTTTAAACTCATATTTCAACATACAAGAACATATTAGTATCAAAATCAGACATTTGTAAATGCCATGCCTTGCCTAAAAGTTTTAATCTAAATCATTCCTTATTTTCCACAGACTCTTTATCAATTAGTGTCAAAACTCTTGAATAAACTATATCTTGCCTAAAGTAAATCAAATTAATGGATATAACATCTAAGACTTACCTATTTATGAGTGATACCTGTTATAAACTAAACACAATTTTGGTGAGCTACAAATGAGAACTGCCTGGCTGGTTTGAACAGATTCACATTTGTAAATACAATGTGGCTGATCATACACAGAGCTCCACTGGAAAAACTAAAAAGCTTAGATAAATTACAAAATTATGTTTTTGGAGATATAGAAGAAATATACTGGAAAAAAATCATACCAAAATTTACCACTTAAATGAAGTTTTTTTTTTTTTTTTTTTTTTTTTTTTGTGGAACCAGGAATTGAGCTCAGGCCCTTGCGCTTACCAGGGAAGCACTTATTCTACTGAGCCATCTCCCCGGTCCCTTAAAGGAAGTGATTTAAAAACCGGTTAATTTTAAAAAGGGAAAGAATATCTACCATTCTGTTATACTTCATAGGCATTTTACAGATACTAACCAAATTATCTAAAAAAGTAGATGTATCAATTAAAAAGATTCTGTACCTTGAAAAACAGAACTCTAATTGTTTCTTTAGACATTCTTTTAGATCTTCTGTAGAAATTGCAGAACTATTTTCTTCTGATGGTAGAAAACAAAGAAAAGTTAATACTAAGTTATCATAGGTAAAATTTACATGCTGTACTCAGTCATAAAGTCTTCCACAAATTAATATTTACTATGATACTGTAGTATTTAAATTTTTTTATAACTCACAGGGTCCAACATCTAACTTCTCTCAACTTATCCTTTTTTCTGGATAGGTACATATTAAAGTTACTTTATCAAGAAATTAGCAAAGGACTTAGATGTAATATTGAAAGTATTTGGCTATTATGTTGCAAAATACCTCCTGTCACATTTAACAGACATTGTAACTACTGTAAAATTCCATAAACAGCAACTAAATAGCAACTATAAGAACAAAAGGTGAGCATATTCTACATCTGAAAACAGAAATTAGCCTAATTAATATATTTATGTAACTACCACACATCTCTTCTACTGTTAGATTTGATGTCAGTCATGCTCTTTAATCTCTTAATAGTCTTTCTTTTTTTCCTTTCCTAATAGTTTTTGACTTGTGAGTGTGTGTGTGTGTTAAATTTTCATTGTAGCAATAAAAACAAAAGTTTACCAGAAATGTCATATATTTGGTAACTCATATCTTCTGGTCCTAAAATCATCCCCTCAGTTGGTTCTCCAATGCCAGTAGTATTTCTTGTGGTTTCACAAGATGGAGAATACATCATTTCATATTCTTTACACATATCTTCTGAAAGCTCTGTATTGCCTGTATTAAAAATAAGTATTATTTTAATCCTATCTCCAGAGATAGTATATCTTCTATAATAACATTCCAAGGAATTCTACCAGTGAGAAAAATGTTCACATGGTTTTACTTTCTTCAGAGCCCTGGAGATCTTATGTATGCTAGGAAAACACTCTACCACTGAGCTATATAACCAACCTAGCATTTTTTGGTTTTGTTTTTTATTCCGTGCTAGCACAAGGGCCTGAATTTGGGGCCTCATTCACCCTGAGTCAGTTCCTCAGTGCCTTTTTCTTTTTTCCCTGTTTTTGTTTCTTGGGACAGGTATTAATGTAGTTCAGACTGCCTGTGAACTTACTGTGTGCCCTCCAACTTCCAGTCATCTGCCTGTCTCAGCCTCCTGAGTTGCTAAGACTATAGGTATGCACCACCATGACTGGCTCCCAGCCAGCCCTTTTCTTAAAGTTTTTGAGACAGGGTCTTACTCAAGGTCCCTTCAAATTTGCAAGT
>NW_004524669.1:2563992-2586460 GCF_000260255.1 Octodon degus | reverse complement strand
TTTTGCATAACTGGGGATTGAACTCAGGCCCTTGCACTTGCCAGGGAAGCACTTATTCTACTGAGCCATCTCCATGGCCCCCCAAGGTCAAATATTAACTAAATCGCAAAGCCCATGATAGATCAAAACTATAGCCTGATGGGTGTGGTGGCCCACGCCTATAATCCCAGCTCTTGGAAGGCTGAGGCAGGAGGATCCTTGGGAGTTTGAGACTGGGCTACAAAGTGAACTCTCAAGGCCAACCTAAACTGAACAGTGAGACTCTGTCTCAAAAGACAAAAACAAAAAAAAAAACAAAAAAACCCCACCCTCATCCCCCACCACCCAAAAAACTACAGCCTGGTGTGATCAAACATACTTGTAATCCTGGGTGCTATACAAGCTGAGGTTAGATGACTGGGTGATTAAAAATTCAAGGCCAGTCTGAACATGTTTCAAACTAAAGAGGGCTGAGGTATAACTAAATGATAGTGCACTTGCCTAGTATGCATGAGGTCCTGGGTTCAAGCCTTATTACCAACAAAAAAATAAAAATGAGCAAAAACCTAAATAATAAAGTATAAATGATAAATATAAATACATTAACTGCTAGATCCCAAGACATAGCTACTACTTGAAATTAGTGACAATCCATTCATGTTGAATAAATAAGAATTACATATGAAATATAACTGTTATCAAATAATCAAAGCATGTGTCCAAAGTTCTATATACTTGTTTGGTCTTATAATCAAAGTGTAATTTTTGGTGGGATATGGTGGCACACACGGGAGGCTGAGGCAGGAGGATTAATGCAAGTTTAAGGCTGGCCTGGGCTACAAAGTGAGCTCAAGGCCAGTCTAAATTGCATAGTGAGACACTGTCTCAAAGAGACAAAAAAAGAGAGTAATTTTTCCAATGAAATATTTTGGCCTTACCCTCAGTCTGAGGCCCTGATGTGGCTGCTGTTTCATGCCAAGGGCTTTGACTTCCATGAGTTACAGGAGTGGCATCAGGATTTCCAGGAGGAATTTCTTGCCATACTTTGGCATTAGGATTTAAACCAGTCCCTTTGGATGTTACCTGCTAAATAATCAAAGGATCTATTTGTAAATTTTAAAAGTAGATACATTATATCAAAGTTACAAATATAAATAATGGGATTTCCCATTATTTAAATATTAAGAAAATTAAATAAATTAATTTTAATAAATAATGCTATATAGTAAAAAAAAAAAAAGCCTACGTAATTTTAATACTTGTTAAAAAGTAAAATAGTGCTTTACACCAACCTACTTGGAAAGTCTCATAAAATTTATTCAAACTATTCACATATCTTTGAAGGAGTACAATGCTCTTATTCTTACTCCTGGCTTTAGAGTGTATTATTTTTATTGCCATTATAGTTATGACTAAAACTTTGGATCTGAATGATTCTATCATTGGAAACAGTATCTCAAGTCAAGAGTAGTGATTTGTCCAGGTGTGGTGGAGGCATGCAGCAATCCCAGCTATTAGGGAGGCTGAGGCAGGAGGATCACAAATTAAAGGCCAGCCCAGACAACTTAGAGAATGTACACCCAAATACAAAATAAAAAATGGTAAAGAGAATATAGCTTAGTGGTAGAGTACACATGAGTTCAACTGAGTCTCTCTCTCTCTCTCTCTCTCTCTCTCTCTCACACACACACACAGATTTTGTACTTCATTTGTACAAAAGTATATACTTATTGCCCATAATATAATTACTTGAAATATTTCTATTTAAAGTGGCCTTTTCTTTGTATTACTTAACCACTAAAAGGTGAAAGCAGGAATTGTGCGGGGGAACTGGGTGTAGAAGGAAGAATATGAAAAGATGGAAACTAAGGAAGAGAGGAGATTGGGATATACACACACCCTTCTCTCACCTCATATGACCAAACAACAGAGCTTAATCCTTCTCAAGTACATTGATGATATTGTGAAGTTCATCCCTCTCTAGAAAGTTACTTTAACTGTCTTTTCAGCCACAGACCCTCTCCTCTGTATGGTAGGCACAAGAGAGTAAATCAAAAGGGCAGAGAATTAATTAACTCAATTTTGTAATCTACAAGATACTGAGAATTCAGCTCTCCTGAAAAATAACGGGTGAACAATGAACTATTTATTAGGAGGGTGTCATAAACTCCCTTTTCGAAGAGGTTCTTTTTTTTAGTTTCACAGCTGATTAATGTGACAGTTTTGATAATCAATACACTGTACATTGTTATCTTCTTAGTGGTTATCCATAGTACAAGAAGCAGACAGGATATTCTGTCCAAACACTGTTAATACACCTCTTTTTTTCTCTTTGAATTAAGTGAAAGTAGCTGTAAATTTATCCTATTTTGTATATATAAATACAAAATGATCATTCCTTTGTATCATTTTTTTTTTGTCTGTCAGAGGTCAATATTCTATTGGCATCTAAATAATATAGGTATTTGAATTCAACTAAACAATCTAACACTGTCTAGCAGTCTATAGTATTAGTGGGTCATCCTCAGAAGTTATTGACTTGAGCCTTTTACAGATCATCGTTTTAATATGGCTTTACTTTATTATATACCTCATTTTTATACTTTTCTGTGGATAGGTAGACCAAGATATAGCAAGTCCTATATACCAAGAAATGTAACTTTTGTATCTGATAAGGTCAGCCAAATACTCTCAGGATTTATCTTGTACTGAAGAGGTTCTTATAAGTAATGCTACTTTATAGGTTAAAAACAACAAAAAATTCAACCTTTAAGGTACCACCAATACTTAAGTATATTCAACCAAGGTAAAGCTGCAGAACCCCTAGACAAAGTTGCTAACTTAAATTTCAGCTTCTGACGGCTGAGTGTGGTAGTACATGTCTGTAATCCCAGCAGAAGGCTGAGGCAGGAGGTAGGCTGAGTTTGAGGCCAGCCTGAACTGCATTGAGAAAACCTATCTAAAAAAAAAAAAAAAAAAAAAAAACAAAAACGAAAAGACTGTGCTCAAGAGGCCTACTTCCATAATTATGCCCCATGAAATTCTCGCATACTCCTCTAATGAATAGATTTTTCAATGTGAGTTTGAGTGAGTTTTTTGTATTGTTTGTTTTAGTTGTACATTGTGTCAACATGGCTCTAAGGGATGAGAAGGCAGGTCTCAGCATGGGGGCCTAGCCCTGCAGGGGGCAGGGCCCAGGAATTGAAGGCTTCCAGCTGCCCTGCCCCACATCGGGGAAGAAGTCCCAGTCTTCGGAGGAGCTTGATCTTTGCAGTCGCACCACTGTGGAGGAGCTCTGATCTTCACTGTGGAGAAGTCCCAGTCTTCGCAGTCAGCGCAGAAGGAAGAGAGAGGCCTGATGGACGCCGCAGCTGCTGCTCCTCCTCCGCTCTTCATTGTTTTCGCCCACATGCACTGCTGTTGTTTGTCTTAGAGCCAGCGGAATATGGACTGAACCCTCCAGTAACTGTGAGCTAAATAAAACCTTTCCTTCCTTCATTTTGAGTGTAGGGTATTTGTCTCAGCAACGAATAAAAAAGTAACTAAGACACTGATTATATTCTATTGTTTGACATTTTAAAAAACTGCTTCCTCTTAATAACTGAAAAGTTCTGACAATCTGGGAAAAAAAGACCAGATGCAATGCCATCTCCCATGCTCAGGTTCATTCATAGCTCAGGGACAAGAGCTAAAACCTCCCAATGTTGGTGTTAGTAAGGATATATTTTATCACTTACACTATTTAGAATTTTCACGCCTAGGAAAAGTCCTAGATTACCTAGGCTGGAATTAAACGTGAGATCCTCCTGCCTCAGATTCCCTGAGTGCTGGGGTTACTAGCATGTACAACTATGCCAAACTTGTCACAAAGATTTTTCATTAACAAGAACACATACATATTTACATATACAATCTTTCTCCAATTCTTTTTTAAAATTTAATTTATTTGTGTGTGTGTGTGTGTGTGTGTGTGTGTGTGGCCAGCTCAGCCCATGGGAGGGGGGCGGAATGTGGTGCTGGGGAATTGAACCGCGGTCCCTTGTGCTTTGCTAAGCTTGTTCTAAGTAGGTGCTTTAGACCACTGAGCCATCTCACCAACCCTCTTTCTCCAATTCTAAGAATACAAGATATGTCTCTATCAAAGAAAACACAAGACTCTAGAAATATAGCTCTCAGGAAGGTATAAACTCCTAAATCTTTTTTTTTTTTTTTTTTTTTAATTTTAGGGAAGGGTCTACAGGGTGTTCAGGGTCTCATTACTAGATCGGACTTGTAGTGGTCCACCTGTTTATAGCTTCCTAAGAGCTGGGATTACAGGCCCCGGGATCCAAACCCTCAGCCCCTGTGCCTGCTTGTAGGTGCTTTAATCTGCTAAGCAATTTGGCTGGCCCTTAATCTTGATAAATAAAAAGAATTTAATAATAAATTCTGTAACTGAGAAAGATACAGGACAGAGCAATCTACCCAGATATGTTCCTAAGCCACAGGATTGCTACGTGGTATTTTAGGAAAGCAAAATACATTTTTCAGTTATTATTTAAACACAATGATTGCAGTTCTAGAAATCACACCTGAATTAAAATTCAAAACAACTTGAACTAAGAAAACATTTCAGTTCTTCTGAGCCTCAACTGTAAATTGAAGAATTCCTTACTGTAATAATTAAACTGTATCAGTGCTTGAGAAGCAGTTAAGGCTCAGAACAAACACTCCTTCCCTCTCATTACATCAATAATACTATGTATTTGTTTATTTACTTTTTTATTTATTCGGTGCCAGGGATCAAACTCGGGATCTTGGGCTTGCCAGGCAGGTGCTTATGACACTGAGCTCCCTCCCCCACAACAACACTGAATTTGATAAAGCCATCTGGGCCTTTTTTTGTTACTGCTGCTTTTTTCCCCTCGGTAGTACTGGGGATCAAACCCATGGCCCTCAGGCCTGCTAAGCAAGCACCTACTCCTGAGCTACATCCCGAGCCCTTTATATTTTGTGAGACAAAGTCTCACTGAAGGGTCCTCCTTTCCAAGATGACAGAAAAAAATAAGGAACAACAGTCATGCCTATTTGCTGCACAAACTGCACCTGGTGCGTACCCAAGGATAAGGCCATTAAGAAGTTTGTCATTCAGAACATAGTGGAGGCTGCTGCCCTCAGGGACATTTCCGAAGCAAGTGTCCTTGATGGTTATGTGCTTTCTGAGCTGTATGTGAAGCTGCATTACTGTGTGAGTTGTGCCATTCACAGCAAAGTGGTCAGAAATTCATCTCATGAAAGGATCGAACTCCCCCCACCCCTGATTTAGACCTACTGGTGCTGCCCCATGACCTCCACCAAAACCCATGTAAGGGGAGCTGGGTCTTAATGGACTGAAGAAAACTCTCTTGAGAAAGAAATAATAAATTGAATGTTAACTTAAAAAAAAAAAAGTCTCACCGATCTGCCCAGGTTAGCCCTGACTGTGCATACCTTCTGCCTCACTTACTCTTAGATGCAATTATGGTTGGGTGCTGCAGCATCCAACTTCCGTATCTTTTTATAAAGCATCTTAGTTTTGAATGGAAAGCAACTCTGTCTCATTTTCATTTTCACAAGTACACATCAAAATTAATGTGCTCCATCAAAATAACTGCAAAATGAATTTATGTATTTAGTATAGGGTCTACAGGGTCTCACTACACAGCTTGGACTTGTAGTGATCCTGTTTTCAGTCTCCCAAGCACTGGGATTGCAGGTGCGCATCACCACGCCCAGTCTCAGTCGCCAGCTCAGTGCACCATGGGGGCGGGGCCAGCACGGCTTGCCATGGATTGAGCTTAGGTCCCTACACTCTGCCTAAGCAGGCGTTTTATTCCATTTACCTATCTGGCTGGCAAACTGTAAAGTGAATTTTAAAATGAAATGTAAAAACTAACTTTGAAAGGGAGTCAAAATCATGTTACATGACTATAGAATTACAACAAAAAATTAAAAATATGACTAGAAAAATAAAAATCAAGAAAAAGGTAAACACAGACAAACACAATAGGAAAATTAAAAGTACCATTTTATACTTCTCAGATTATTAAAGTACCTAAAAATAATCCCCAGGCTACTGTAAATCTCCCTTTACTGGAGATTATACAGAATTGTGTAACTTACACTCTCATATGTTAGCAGCATTTATAAGAGTCAAGAAATGGGAATAGACCAAAGTCAGGTAAGTCAGAAATTGCAATATACTCACTAGATCACATATGGCTATTCAAAGTTCTATCACATTTTACAAAATGTGAAACCATATGCATATCATAAGGAAAAAATGCCACTCATTAAATGGTGACACATGAAACAGACTATATCCCAATTTTCAGAGAAGGTACATCATACATTTTAAGACCAATGAATACCAAATTTTAAAAATATTTTCACAGAATGGAGGTGGGAACCCATGTAGCAGGCAATTCTGGAGGCTGTGCACTGCTATTTTAAACAACACATATTAATACCTCTATAGCTCCTCCACAGATTACTCACTTTGAGACACAAGGATTCAGCTTCCTTGTAGATAACGTTCTGAGCTTGCACGAGGGTTTTGGATTGATTCTCATCACCCACAAAAATGGGGGGGGGGGAACACAGACTAAATACAATGTCAAGATTCAAACCCAGGCACCCTCAGCTTCACAAAATGTATTCATCATACAATGATTACAACCAACAATACAGATTAGCACTGCAAGAAGTAAAGAGTTATGGGCTACAAGGGAACATAATAAACTAAATTATCCAGACTAAAGAATTGTCCTCTTTAAAACCTTGTAATGCTGGGGCCGGGGAGATGGCTCAGTAGAATAAGCGCTTCCCTGGCAAGTGCAAGTGCAAGTGCAAGGGCCTGAGTTCAATCCCCGGTTCCACAAAAAAAAAAAAAAACTTGTAATGCTGATTTAGGGGCCAGGAATATAGCTTAGCAGCACAGCACCTGCCTGGCAAGCACAATGTCCTGAGTTTGATACCCAGTCCCAAAAAAAAAAAAAAAAGTTGTTTTAGGGCTGGGTGTGGTGGCACACACCTGTAATCCCAGTACTTGGGAGGCTGAGGCAGCAGGATCACTGTGAGGTTGAGGCCAGCCTGATGTGCATAGGGAAACCTAGTCTCAAAAAAAAAATAAAATGTTGCTTTAAGTTGGAGTAAAAAATTTATAAAACCTGGGATGGGGATAACAGTTGAATGGTAAGTAGGGTACTTGTCTCTGTGCTTAAGGCCCTGTTCTAGCCCTAGTACCACCTGCCAAAATACACACACACACACACACACACAAACAAAATTTCAAAAAAAGATACACAGTATCTACTGGACTTCTCAAACTGGAGTACAACTGTCAGTGCCTAATACATTAAAAGATTATTTTTTTTGCAGAACTGGGAATTGAACCCAGACCCTTGCGCTTGCCAGGCAAATGCTTACTCTACTGAGCCATATCCCCGGTCCCCATTAAAAGTTTAGGTTTTTGTTTGTTTGTTTGCTTTTTCTCCCAAATACATGTGTCTTACTACACAGCTTAGACTCATAGGGATCCTCCTGTTTTCATCCCCCCCAGTGCTGGGACTACATGTGTGTGCCACCACACCTGGACTTAAAAGTTTAGGTTTGTATGCCAATATTCACTTAAGTTTATATAACTACTGACAATTTTCTTGGATTACCATCATCTTTTAATTTTTTTTTTAAACTTGCTATGCATTTCAAGCTATCCTTGATATCACAGTAAGCCCCATGTCTCAGCCTCCCACACCCTACACACATCATTTTTTCTTGTATCTCAAACTGCCAGTAATCTTGTTCATTTTGCCCTAAGGAAAACACTTACAATTTTTTAGTAAGTTCTCTTAAACTTTACTTTCTCTAAAAATACTTTTATTAGTCAGGTGTGGAAGAGACTTGTAATCCCAGCACTTGGAAGCATTTCAAGCTTTAAATTCTAATAAATCGATACCACATCTACCCATAATGTTTCATGCACAATATTAACCTCTTTCTTGTTTTCCATTTCTTTATTTCTAGTTGTTCTTAACAACTTTTTTTGTTATTGTTTTTAGACAGGAGGTCTGCCATGAACTGGAGGCCAGCCTTGGCTACATAGTGAGTTCAAAACCAGTATGAAATGAACTATATAGTGATATTTAAAAATTCAAAAAATAAACAAACATATTTATCTTTATTTTTACTCTATATCCAAACCAAGCATATTAAAGACAATTCTGCTTCTTTCTGGTTTATATTTATTGTTAACAAGAAAGCAGTTATCAGTCTAGCTACCATTCTTATTCTTTATTTTCCCTGCTGCTCAATTTTTGCCAATGATATTCTGCCACTTTGCAATCTTTGTCTACATGTGGAACTCTTGGGTTTGGGGTGCAATTCAGTGGCAGAACACTTGTCCAGTGTGCATGAAGCCTTGGGTTCAATTCCCATTACCAAAAAGTGTGAAATTCTTTTTGCTTATTGTACATGGGACTGCTTGGCAAGCTCAATGTCCTAAGTTCGATCTCCAGCACCAGGAAGAAAAAAAAAAAAAAATCTGGAGTTTTTGTACATGGGATTCACTAAGCCCCCATACTATCTTGAAATTTGATGTCTTTCAATTCAACAAAAACTCTGCCATTACCTCTATAAACATTGTCTTTCTACCACCTGCTCTATTATCTTCCTCTGAAATTCTACTAAGTCGATGTCACATCTACCCATAATGTTCCATGTACAATAATAACCTGTTTCTTGTTTTCCATTTCTTTATTTCTAGTTGTTCTTAACAACATTTTTTGTTATTGTTTTTAGACAGTTGTCACTCTGTACTTCAGGTTGGTCTTAAACTCCCGGCAATCTTCCTCTGCCTCAGCTTCCCACGGGGCTGGGATTATAGGTATGTGCCACCACACCTGACAACTCTGAGCAACTTGTTAATGTATTCTTCCAGCTCATCAGTTCTTGCAAGTTGCAAAAGTTTTTCTTTTCTTTTTCTAATATTATCAGAGATTACACTTAAAGCCTTCACAGAGAGGTACACTCCCAGCCATTTTAAAAGCAGGATCTCACTAAGTCCTTAAATCGAGCAGGCTTAGTTTAAACATACAACCCTAACTCAGCCTTCCAGGGTGTTGAGATTATAGGGATACATCACCATGCCAGTCATTAAGCTCCTTTTTTGTTTTTATCTTAAAGTTGACTTTTTTTTTTAAAGAAGGGGAGTTCAATTTTCAAGCTTATCTGACCATTTTCTTGTTTCCTGATCATTTCTTCAGTGTTTTTTAAGTATATTAAGCATTCTAACTTTATAATTCTAAAACTTGAAAACTGATTTTCTGATTTGTTGTTTTAGCTAAATCATACTCATGATGACTAGTATGCTTTCTGATTTCATATTGGGAGGGAGCCCATTTTCCTTAGAAATTGAGGATTTGGCCCACTGGGTTTATTTTTAATTTTTAAAAATATTTTATTTATTTATTTGGTACAGGGTCTCAATACACTGGGATTCATAGTGATCATTTTGTTTCAGCTTCCCCAGCACTGGGATTACAGTTGTGCACCACCACACCCAGTTTCAGTGGCCAGCATGGCATGGCAGGGTTCTGGGACAGGGGATCAAACCAAGGTCCCTGCGCTTGCAAGGCAGGTGCTTTGACCGCTGAATTATCTCCCCAGCCCTATTTTGTTCGGTTTTTTTGTTTGTTTGTTTGTTTGTTTTTGAGACAGGGTCATACAGTTCAGGCTGTGCTTAAACTTGCTGTAATCCTCCTGCCTCAGCCTGAGTACAAGACAGTACTGGGATTATAGGTTGTGTGCCAACATGCCTGGCTGTGGGATTATGTTTAACTTGGCTCTTTAGAAGAGAATTTGTTTTTGTTTTGCTAGATGACTGCCCAGGAAGGATACCAAGTAAGAATCACTCTAAATTTTCAACTTGGGCTTTTGGAAACAACAGGTGGTATCAATTTTAGTCCTACTATGGCATCAAAGAAGATTTCTGTTTACAATTATCAAAAAAAGACTTCTCTACTAGCAATCTAGAAACTAGGCTAAAGCTGACAAGTTTTTGTTCCTCTGGGAAAGCTCTTCCCCTTTTATTCTGTGTCCTGCCTCTGAGCATCTGAGCACTGAATTAAAACTGTAGCTTCAGGCCACTAAGGACCAACGGATACAAAAGATAGCCTCAGCTTCCTTACCTTTTTTTTCTTTTTTTCCCCCGGAACCGGGGATTGAACTCAGGCCCTTATGCTTGCCAGGGAAGCGCTTATTCCACTGAGCCATCTTCCCAGCCCCTTCCTTACCTTCTTATCTCTATGGATAAGTATTTTTCTGATTTTGTCTGAAAATTTCAGTGCTTCCTTTCTAACCTATAGCTTTGCTTTTAAAATTAAAAAATTACTTTAACCAATATTTTCCATTAAAAAGAAAATTCTGGTGTTTTCCTGGATGTCTTAGTTCATTTTGTGCCACTATAACAAAATACCTAGCTCAGGTCGGGGAGATGGCTCAGTAGAATAAGCGCTTCCCTGGCAAGTGCAAGGGTCTGAGTTCAATCCCCAGTTCCGCAAAAAAAAAAAACAAAACCCAAATCCTGGCTGGTGGGCACTTACAAGAAGTTTATTTAACTCATGATTCTGATGGCCAGAGGGTCCTAAAAGCACAGTGCCACTATCTAGCAAGAGCTGTGTCATGTAACACAGCAGAAAAGCAAAAAGAATCATTGCTCTGCAGAAGGGACCAAGCTTATGGGGTGGACTTGCTGCAACCTGTTCGTGAGAACTTACCAATTCTTTTTTTTTTTTTTTTTTTTTCAGAATCAGGGATTGCCAGGGAAGCGCTTACTCCACTGAGTCATGTCCCTGGCCCAGAACTTACCAATTCAAAGGAGACTTGACTTCAAAACAACAGAATTTACTCCTGGCAGTGAAGTCCCAATGAGCTAATTAGTTACTATCCATCAGGCCCCACCTCTTTACAATATCTACCACCTCAACATCACCATACTGGAGACCAATGCTTACAGTACACAAAGCTTTAAGGGACAAACCTTAGCATTAAAATAACTGATTCGTATTTCCAGGAAAAGTAGCAATTGAGACAGCACGGTAGTGCATGCCTAAAATCTCAGCATTTGGGAGGCCGAGGCTGGAGGTATGTCCTGGCTACTGGGCTTTGTAGCAAGAGCCAGGCCAGCCAGAGCTATATACCAAACCCCTGTCTCAAAAAACAAAATGATACAACTCAATCATTATTTCCTCCCTCCTCCCTCCCTTCCTAGTACTAGGGATTGAATCCAGGGACTTTGTACTGAGCTTTATCTCCAGTTTTTTTTTTTTTTTTTTTTTTTTTTGTTTTTTTTTTTGAGATAGGGTCTCATCAAGTAGAGCTCCTAACTCAACATCACAGACTGCTGGGGCCCATATTCTATTCTAAAACCAACTGAAGAATAATTTCAACAAATGAGGAGCAACTATGTCATAGCAAAAACATATTAAGTTGCTCTACAATTACATAACTACATAATCATTCTTAAAAGCATACTTCATCTTTAAAGTATGTATACTTTATACTTTCTATACACCTTGAATACTTTATTTCATTTGTTTTGGTCACTTCTTTCTCCTCCACCACTCAAAGAAAAAAATTTTTTTTTTTTATTTTTCAACAAATAATACACTGCATATATTCTTCTTAGTGGTTAATTGCTGTAAAAAAAATTTTTTTTAAACAATAAGATTGAACCCAGAATGTTTTCACTGTGCTAAATACCCAGTCCTTTTAAAATTATTTTGAGACAGGGTTCTGGTAAGTTGCTAGTGTTACTCAGGCTGGACTCCAACTTGTGATCCTCCTGCTCTAACCTCCCAGAGTCCTGGGGTTACATATATGTATCTCTGCCCTCCCAACAATAGTTTTAAGTATGTGTTCACTGTATTTACATCATCACAATCTTAAGAAAGGCAGAACTTAGGTTTTCACAGTTCAGCTAGTACCATACTTTTTTTTTTTGGTGGCCTCAGGTTGCCTTCAGCACAGGTCTGGTTGGGCTTGAGTATCTGGGTATCGAACCACAGCACCCTGAGGCTGACTGCTTTGTTTAAGCAGGCACTTAAACAACTGAGCTAATGGGCAGGCCCCTCAGCTAGTACCATAAAGCACACTCTTGAACAGCTATTTTAACAAAAAAGCATGTATGTAGAAAAGAATGTGTATTTGTGACTATATTTACCATTCTGTTAGCTATAATTTCTTCCTTTTATTTTTTATATTTTTAGGGAAGGGTCTACAGAGTATTCAGGGTTTCACTACTAGATCAGACTCATAGTGATCCAAGAGCTGGAATTACAGGCTTGTGCCACCAGTCAGTCTCAATCACCTCTCAGTGAGTCCCAGGGGCGAGGCTGGCGTGGCAGGCTCAGGATCGAACCCCTCTTCCTTTTATTTTGAGACAAGGTTTCACTATAGAGTTCATCCTGGCCTTGAACTCGCTTTGTAGCACAGGCTGGTCTCAAACTTTCAATGATTCTCCTGCCTCAGCCTACTGAGTGCTGGGACTGCAAGGATTACAGATATGCACCACCATGTCTGGCTTTAAAATTAAAATCTTTTGTGACTATTTTCCCCAAATTCATTTCATAGTGCCCCAAACTGCAGGTATTCATAGGCAAATGCAGCCATAATCCAAGGGGCACCAGGCTACTGCTCAAACTGGCAACAACTCTTGATGCCATTCATGTGGTGCTGCTAGTTTTTCAGGTACAAAAAAATGCAACCTTCGTGGGTTCATAAAAGCTTCCACCCAGAGGCTAAGGCAGGAGGATTGCAATGAGTTTGAGGCCAGCCTGGGCTACAAAGTGAGTTTAAGGCCACCCTGAACTTCACAGTTAGGCTCTGTCCCAAAAAGACCAAAACCAAAACACACACACGCATACATGCATGCGCAGCCAAAAAACCAAATCAAACCACAGACAAAAAATTTCACTGCTTAGGCAGGCACAGGGACACCAATCTCAGGTGTGCAGTGCTGCCCCCCCCCCCAGGGTACACAGAAATGAAGACTGAGACTGGGCTGGTGGCACGCCCCTGTAATCCCAGCACTTGGGAGGCTGAAAACAGCAGGATCACTATGAATCCAAGCTTTAAGTACATTTTTTTTAAAAATTTATCTTATCCGGGGAGATGGCTCAGTGGAATAAGCGCTTCCCTGGCAAGCGCAGGGGCCTGAGTTCAATCCCCCCCATTCTGGGGGAAAAAAAAAAAAATCTTAAAAACAAAAATTTCAAATGAAGGTACCAGAAAAAGAGTTCTGAAAAGACCAATGCATGAGGCTCTAAGGGTAAAGACCAAGATGTACTGGAAACCCAGAGGCTAGAGATGCCAGAAACACGGAATTTCAGGGAAGGGAATGTAAATCAGGGTCTAGATATGAAGTTCAAGCTGGCCTTGAACTCAGTAGTAGAAGTTGGACTTAAACTTACAGTGACCCTCTTGCTTCAGCCTCACAAGTACCAGGAGTACAAGCATGGGCCACCATGCCTGACCTACTACACCTGACCTGAAACATGGAATTTCTGCTGGGAAAGCTGCAGACAAGTGAGCAGAGTCAGCCAGCCAAGCAGGCCCTATGTAGGCTGCAACCAGCAAGGTCATAGAAGCAGGGCTGCCCAAGATCTCTAGAGTTAACATCTAACCACAGTCTCCCCTGGGTACTGGACATGCAGCTACAGGATTTAATATTTATCCACTAGATTTCAATCCTGCTTTAGTCTATCATCCTGTTCCTCTCTTTTGCATGAGAATGTTTACCCTGTGCATTGTATGGTGGAAATACTTAATGTTTCTTTTATTTTTTTACAGGAGCTCATAGCTAATAATTTGCCATGAATCTCAAGAGACACTGAACTTTTTAGCAATGCTAGAACCATTAAGACTTCGGCAACTCTTGAGAGGAACTAAATGCATTTTGTAGGGGCTGGTCAGATAGCTCAGCGGATTAAAGTACGGGCTTAGGCTGGTGCAGGGACTGGGTTTGATCGCTGGCACCATAAACTGTGCTGGCCCCACCCCCAGGGTGTGCTGAGAGAGTGATTGAGACTGGGCGTGGTGGTGCACATGTGTAATCCCAGCGCCTGGGAGGCTGAAAAACCGGAAGGATCACAATGAGTCTCATCTGTGTAGTGAGAACCTGTACTAAATAACTTTTTTTTTTTAAAAAGGCATTTTGCATATTAAGATGCACATGAGCCTTTTCGGAGTAGAATGTCATGACTTAGCTCTAGAATGTCTCACAAACCTTATATGTTTGAAAAGTGACTGGATTGTGGGGGTGCTATACTCACCAGTTGTTATGGTTTGTGTCTAGATCTCCCCACAAGCCTGATGCAGTCATGGGGTCCGCTTGAGAGGTTTTTATTTGATTCATGAGTGTGAGTACTACCCCCACCCTGGGTTAGGTAGCTTGTGTACAATAACGAATGGAAAGAGGCTTACTCTTCCTACCTGGTGCTCCCTCTTGATTTGGTCTTGTTGCTTTTGTTGTTTTCTACTGCCATGAACTACTGCTGTCTGCCATGCCACCCTGCCTTGGAATCAGCTCAGTATAGACTAAAACCTTCACAAACTGAGTTAAAAAAAGCTTTCCTTCCTTAATTTTTGGGTGTCCGATATTTCATTCCAGCAATGAAAGAAAAGGAACCAAGACACCACTGAGCAGCTCAGAGGTGAATGTGCTGTTAAGAGGTTAGGCTTGGGTGGGGTGGGGCTGTAAGGGTGTTCTCATCAGCTCCTCCTTTGTGCTTCCTGACTGCCATGCTGTGAACTGCTTTCTTTCCCCAGCCCTTCAAGCATGCCCTTTCTACCTTTGAGTCAGCCACTAAAAAGCACTACTAATTCCTACTAAGAATTCTAACTGACGAGATCTACATTTAGACCTAAAACTAAGATTCTAATTCAGCATGGCCAATATATTTAAAAGTACACTCTGATTTATTATTTTTTGTGGGACTGGGGATTGAGTCTCTTGCTATGCAGTTCAGGATGGCCTTGAGCTCATTTTGTAGCCCAGGGTGGTCTCAAACTCAACAGTGATTCTCTTACCTCAGCCTCCCGCGTACTGGGATTACAGGTGCGTACAACCATGCCCAGCACTGGAATTTTTTTTTTTTTTTTTGGTACTGGAGATAGAACTCGGGACCTTGTGCTCGCCAGGCAGGTGCTTATGCCTGCCAAGCTATCTGCCTGGTGGAAAATCTTTTTAAAATTCAGTCATTAGCACAAAAGCTGCTGGGCTCCACCTGCAAATAAAACCTTAAAATCTGGTAATATAAAACCTATATTTTATCTTGGCTAATGTATACTTGTTTAAATGCTACCTTGAGTACATATCCTGCAAAAAGTTCTATTTAAGTTGGCATACAGATAAATTATATCCATGTAATCAGCCCATGGTTTTTATTCACACAGTTAAACAGGTTCATTTAAATACTTTGAAAAATAAAAAGTGAGGATGTCTTTAAAACCACCAATATACATTTTACTTAGGTTGATAGCCAGTCAGGACATTTACCTTTATTGAAAAGTTAATGCCTGGCATAACACCTCTCTGAGGCATGAATAATCTAAGTTCAAGTCCAGTATGCAGAATTTAGCAATTTAGAAAGACCCTGTCTCAAAATAAACAATAAAATAAAGGCTAAAAATGTAGCTCATTGGGAACATGCTGGGTTCGATCCCTATCATTACAACAAAAAGTAAGATACAATGTCCACTGTTTTCTATGTTTCAAGAACAGCTTTGGGGACTAGGGAGATAGCTCAGTAGAATAAGCATTTGCCTGGCAAATGCAAGGGCCTGAGTTCAATTCCCAATTCCACAAATAAATAAAGAAATAACAGCTTTTAGGATTCTCTTTGGAAAAAAAAAGTCTAATATCTTATTTTCATAGTAATATGAAATTGATTATTAAGCCAGGTAGATTAAAAATACATGAGTATAATAAAACAGCCAAATAATCAGTTCTAAATGGCAAATGGTCTTGGTTTCTTGAGGTTTACACATACAATATATTCTGAATTATTATTACTGTGTTTTCAAACAGGGCCTAGTTATGCAGTTTAGGCTGACCGTGAGCTCACAGCAATCTTCCTGCCTCTGAGTACTGAGATTACAGAAGTGTGCCACCATGCCCAGCTTCCCAAATTGTTAATGTTTAAAAAAAGATTGCTACCGGGGCCGGGGAGATGGCTTAGTGGAATAAACGCTTCCCTAGCAAGCGCAAGGCCCTAAGTTCAATCCCCGGTTCCCCCCCACCAAAAAAAAAAATAAAATTAAAAAAAAAAGATTGCTACCGGTAACAAAGAATTGTTAAGTAGGGAAAAAATTTCCCCTAAAGCCACCTCCTTGGACCTGAGAGGATACCAGTTAAAAGCCCTTCAAGGCTGAAGAAGAAAAAGAAAAAAAAAAACTAGTTCAACAAAGTTGCTTCTGTTTTCTTTATGAATATAGATAACCTCTCTAGTTTTCCAGTACCCCCACTCCAATAAATATTACTCAAAAAACTTATGTGTAATCAAATTGGCTACAAATAAATGGTTATACAGTTCCAAAATTTAATACATTTATATTAAATCTAAGGCTCATTATCTAAAGTTTTCTTAAGGTGCTGATCTACTCTTGGTAAAAATTTTTTAAAATTTGGGCTAAAGGGGGCCGGGGAGATGGCTCAGTAGAATAAGCTCTTGCCTGGCAAGTGCAAGGCCCTGAGTTCAATCCCCAGTTCTGTAAACAAAAAAAAAAAAAAAAAAAATTTGGGTTAAAGGAGCCAGGTAGATGGCTCAGTAGAATAAGTGTATGCCTGGAAAGCGCAAGGATCTGAGTTCAATGCCCGGTTCCGAAGACAAATTTTTTTTTTTAAATAAAAAAAATAGGGCTAAAAAAATGAGAGTTTTATGTTTTATCAACATAGTTTTGGCTGGGCATGGTGATATACATTTTTGTAGCCTGGGCTACAAAGTGAGCTCAAGGCCAGCCAGAACTGCATAGTGAGACCCTGTCTCAAAAAAAAATAAATAAAAGGTAATTTCTATTAGACTTTTGATTGCTTAGAAAGGTTTTTAAAATTCTAAGGTTTATTTACACATGTATATTGTAAAATCTTAACTGATTTATAATTGGTAAAATGATTTCACATTACATTTGACACTATACATCTGAAAATGGAGGTGTGTATACAGAAGATTAGCTGACTGAATAGGCTGTGTGTATGAGCTTTGTTTGTATGTACTGAAGTTTGTAAAACTAAAGGAACATAAATTTACTATATACAAAGTAACCAGTAACCTGCTGTATCTCTTTTATACAACAGATATTTTGTCTAGACATTAAACATTTAAGATCAGTAAAACTTTTTGGTATTTCTGCCAATTATATGAAGTGAGAAGAGACCATGCAAAATAGACAGTCCTGCCATTTAAAATCTGGCCTACATCTACTGACTTTAGTTAAATTAGATTTTTAACTGTATAAATAAGAAGTGCTTATTGGATAATGTCTATTGAGGCTCACTAAAACTATTTCCTAAACTTGTAAGCAGTCTACAGTTAAACTGATTCTTGCCTGTGCTGTTACCCTACGTAACTCAAATGAAAAAGATAAATTAATATAAACGACTTCAATATAGGTTTTATATTGTAGACTTTCTAGTGTGTCAAAAATGCATTTATCTTCTCCAAGCATACAAAACTTCTAAATCACAAAGTTTAGGTAAACACCTTAACATACTGGTGTCTCCCATTTACTAAAACTATTTCCTCAGATTTATATTTATGTCTGTAACTACCTCATGATCATTATCTTTGGTAAAGATAATGAATCTAATAGTCCAGACACAATGCTGTCAGTCATAAACATTATCCTAAAATACTATACATAAAAAGTAACTTTTGCTAGTTGCTAAAAGCTTTCAATGTCTTGTCCATTGCTACTAAGTCTTTTGATTTTTCTTTAAAATATTTACAGCCAAATTTATAAAAAGAATTTAAATTAATCCTGGATACTGCTTTTGGACACAAGATTTTTTTTTTTTTTTTTTTTTTTTTGCGGAACCGGGGATTGAACTCAGACCCTCGCCCTTGGCAGGCAAGTGCTTATTCCACTGAGCCATCTCCCGGGTCCCAAGGAGATTTACTGTATTTCTTGGTTAAAGTGTATTAACTGAGTGTTTTTGCTCTTAGTGGTTTTGTTTTACAATTTCCTTGTAAAACCACATAACAATTATCTGTTGACCTATACAAATCTGAGTAGTACTTTGAGATGACAGCTATCAACTACGGGGCAGATATAAATAGCAGCAACTCCGAATATTAATACTAACCTCTATTAAACAAAAGGAGGAGCAGGAGAGATGGCTCTGACGCATGGGTGCCTGCCTGCCTGGCAAGCACAAGGTCCTGAATTTGATCCCCCACACCACATGCTGTGCTGACCTGGAACCTGGATGCGCCCAGCCCCAGAACTGGGCAGGGCATGGTGGTGCATGCCTGTTATCTCAGCACTTGGGAGGCTGAGACAGGAGAAGGGTTTAGGACCAGACCGCGGGCTACAAAAAATGAGCACAAGGCCATAGCAACACCCTGTCTCAAAAAACAAATAAATAAAAAGTGTTAAAAGGAATGCTGTCTTCTGGTCTCATTTTTTTTTTTTTTAAATATATTTAGTACAGGGTTTACAGGGTCTCACTGCATAGATCAGGCCTTGTAGTGATTCTCTTGTTTTCATCCTCCCAAGTGCTGGGATTACAGGCTTGTGAACTACCACGCCCAGTCTTAATCACGGTCTCAGTGCACACTGAGGGCCAGCATGGCATGCTGGGAATCGAAGCCCAGTCCACTGTGTCTGCCTAAGCAGGCACTTTAATCCGCTGAGCTACCTGGCCAGTCCTTGGTCTCATTTTATACTTCGAAGTGCCACAAATAAAACAGTTACAATAGTTGGGAGTAAAACTGACTGCTCCTACTTCAAGCCTGGTGTAACAGGCCTCCTGGGTATTCAATAAGCAAGTCTTGAAGACCAAAGCCAAAAGAAATAAAAGAACTACAAGGACAGCCAATATTTTGCTTCTTGCCTTCCAAATTCAACTAGGACTCACTTAGAACAAGGACTCCTCTGCCCTGAGTAGAGAAATTGTAAGGACTCCAGAGACTAGGAGTTAGCTAGCCAGTGGGACAGGTATGGTAGTCTCACAGGTGATGCAGCAGATATAGGGGAATACCACAGGAGCCAAAGCTCTTCACACGGCCCCCAAAGTAACCCTGAGGAACTTTGTCTGATCTCAGGGAAGGGGAATTAACTTTGACTGACATGCTCTTACTTCAGTTTAAACACCCAGTAAAATAAAGTATAACCAAAGAGTAATTTATAATAACATGAAAACAATGTTAAACTGGGTCTAAAAAGGGCCCCACACACTGTACCAGCTGTAACTGGTAGCTTCCAAGCATACCACCTACAATCAAGAGAGGTCCAGATTCCCTGTCCCATTAGCTCTTCCAATATGTCTTTCTTAGAATATTGTCACTGTGTTATCCCGATGTACATTCAAGTACCTCTCTGGTAAAGATTTGCTGTCAAACCTGCCTATAAGATAAAAATGCCAATACTGGATAAATATTCTAGCTACTAAACATTTTTTGTGGTAGCTTTTATGTTGTTTACTTCAAGCTTTATGTTTATGTTAAAAACAATCATTATAAAGTAATAGCCCCATTTCAAATTCTGAGCCCTTTAGTAAGAGTTTTAATGGCTCAATGGTCACATAAAAACATTACTTAGTTTGTTCCTTGACCATTATCATAATTAAAATTAGACATTGGATTTCTTACTAGAAAAACAGGGAGTCTTAAATTCTAGTTGCTATGTTTGAGTAAACACCAAGACAAATAAAGGTTAATTATTAAAGATTTGTATCAAATACTACCTAATTTTATCTGATTTCTATCATTTTGTGGACCACTATTCTACTTTTTTTTTTTTCAAAATTTTATTGATAAACAGATAGCAATGTGACAGTTTCAAATCAAATCGAAGTACAGATTCAACAAATAACACACTGTATATATTCTTCTTAGTGGTTAATTGCTGTACAAGATGTGGACTTGAGATCCTATTTACAAACACCATTAGAACAAATCATTCTATTTATTAAGAGAGTGCAACTATATATCTATCCTAACCACTATTCTACTTTTTAATTTTTGTCCGTTCCTTGTTTAATGAGCTCGTGAATTTTTTATTTCCATATTTTTCCACCTCCAAGTCAGGTTGATGCTCACCTGAGCAAATGTTAAAGCAGAATACTATGCATACTATACATTGCTGACAAAGTGTCTTCTGTATTAGAAGACTTAATACGCTGTCAGAATCTGTCTTAAGCTTCAATGACTCATTCATATCCTGGTTTTCCAGAGCAACTAGACCAGTGATGGCAAACCTATGACACATATGCTGCAGTGGGCTGTTTGTTATCACTGAAAGCTCTAAAAGGTTTGCCATCACTGACCTAAATTATCAAAGATGGTTCTTCATACAATAAATCCGGATCTTCCTATAGCATCCTTAGATCAGTGAGATTTTTTTTTAAAAAATTAACTAATTTATTTATTTATTTGGTATAGTGTCTTACTATGCAGTTTGGACTTGTAGTGATCCATATGCCACCACACCCTGTTCCAATAGCCAGCACAGCAGCTCGACATGTGGTACCAGGGACTGAACCTAGGTCCTTGCGCTTGCCAGGCAGGCACTTAGACTGATGAGCTATCTCTTAGGATCAGTTAGCAGACTTTTTGATATCTTGGCTAGGTGGGGTCAGTTCTCCCATCAGCCTAAAACAGCCATGAGAAGACAGACCTGTGGCCCACAGCATCTCTTAAAAATAAAAGGCCAAACTCTCTGGGAGAGAAATGATGTAGGACAGAAGAAATAAAGGTACACAAAAAGGAAAATCATAATTTTTAAATTGTTAAGAACAAAATGTTGGGGCCAGGGAGATGGCTCAGTAGAATAAGTGCTTGCCTGGCAAGTGCAAGGGCCTGAGTTCAATTCCTGGTTCCACCAAACAAACAAACAAAAAAAATGTAGCTTTAGGTTACAAAGTTTCTTGATGTTACAATGCCTTTTTCCCTCCCAAGGAAACTCACTGCAAAAAATATTCCTAAAGGGCTTAAAGATACAAAAAGCCTGTATTATTTGTCTCACGTTTTTCACCTATAAAAAGAGCTTCTATGTTCTTTCCCTGACTTCCATTTTCAAGGGTGGAAGATATGCTACTAGAGACAAGGAGGGGTGGGAAGGGGAAGTAGAAAAGATCAAGACACAATATGAACACGTATCAACTGGCCACCACTCATGTATTTATGTACAAATATATACTAATAAAAAGGGCAAAAGGCAGGGACCTGTACTCTATTCTCTCTGAATATGACACAGCCAACACATCCTGCAAATTCCTTTCCTGTGACAAGAATCCGCAAATCTACACCCTACCCTGAAGAACACATTTACTCTTTGAGGTATCGTCATTGACCCTGCTAGGTTCAAATAACCCTTATTTTTATCACAGATGAGTGTGCACAGAAAACACAGTAAAAATAATGCTTGCTACTATCTGCAATTTCATGCAGTAGGGCTTTTGGGATGTGTTCCCAATGGATACAAGGTAACTACCTACCTATTACTCCATGAAAAACATCAGGTAGAATACTAGCAGTTTATCATTTATGTTACGAAACACATAAAATCACTGCAAAACTATATAGGCACACAAAAACACAGAACAGACCTACTAATAATAGGACAACAAATTATTTATTTCCCAAACAGTGAAAATGTTTAACAGACAGGCAAAAATAGTTAACTGATTTAAAAAAAAAAATCATTTTTTGGGGGGAAGGGAAATAAAAAGAATTAAAGATGTTAAGTACATGCACTATTCTCTAATGATATAAACATTAATTACTGCAAATATACACTAATAAAAAATCCTTTTGCTATGACTGAATGGTATAGTTTTAAAACCATTTTGAAAGCCTGGTGTGGTGGCACACACCTGTAATCCCAGAACTTGGGAGGCTGAGACAGTAGGATCACTGTGAGTTGGAGACCAGCCAGGGCTACAAAGTCAGCTCAAGTCCAGGTGAACCACATAGCATGTCTGTCTCAAAAAGACCAAACCAAACAACAAAAGAAAAATACATTTTGACAAGTGTAAAGATAATCAGTTCACTCATAATTCAGAAACCTTTTCTTGACAACATTTATAAAAATTTCTCTGCACTCGGGAGGCTGAGGTAGGAGAATTGTTCAGAGTTTGAGACCAGCTTGGGATACAAAGTGAGCTCAATCACAAAATGAGCTCAAGGCCAATCTGAACTGCACAGCAAGACCCTGTCTCAAAAAGACAATTAAATGAATAAAATAAAATTTC
>NW_004524669.1:2560449-2563781 GCF_000260255.1 Octodon degus | reverse complement strand
TTTTTTTTTTGGTGGTACCAGGGATTGAACTCAAGACCATGTGCTTGCCAGGCAAGCGTTTATTCTACTGAGCTATCTCCCCAGCCCCAAGAAAAGTCTTAAATATACCATTTTTAGTCCGAAAATTCTGTTTGCTAAATTTGCTTACAAATAATAAATACCAGGACTGGGGAGATATAGCTTGGTAATCTAAGCACCTGCCTGGCAAGCATAAGGGCCCAGATTTTACCCCTGGTACTACAAGCCATATCAGCCCCGGAACCCCAGGCATGTGGTATGGGCCACCGAAACTGGACATGGTGGCACACACCCGTAATCCCAGCACGGAGGAGACAGAGACCAGATCACTACAAGACCACAGCTGCATAGCAAGACCCTGTACCAAATAAATAAATGATTTTTTTTTTAAATTAGGTGTTTCTTTTTTAAATACATACCCACACTAATTTTACTTTTTTTATTTCATCGTATTTTTAAAATTTTTTTGTTAATTTTGAGAAACAAATAGCAATGAGAAAGTTTCAAAACAGTAGTAGGACAGTAACAATAATTAATACATTGCATATTGTTGTCTTTGTACTAGTTATTCATAGTACAAGATGCAGACCCACACTAATTTTATACAAGTGAAAAGTTAGAAATATCTAAATGGACCAGCCAAATAGCTCAGCAGATTAAAGCGCTTGCAAGTAGGCACAGGGGCTGGGAGTTCAATCCCTAAGCCTGAAGTGCCCGGCCTGGCCCTGGCCCTGGCCCCCTTGCTGAGACAGCAACTGAAACTGCATGTGGTGGTGTGCGCTGTAATCTCAGCTCTTGGGAGGCTGTAAACAGGTGGATTACTACCAGCCCAATCTAGTAGTGAGACCCTGAGCACCCTATAAACCCTTCCCTAAAAAATACAAAATGAAAAAGATAAATAAATAAAAATCATGCCCCTCCCCTAAGTTAGTAAGAATTACATAGGTAATTAGCCCAGCTACATCTTTTTTTTTTTTTTTTTTTTTTTTTTTTTGAGGGGGCCTGGCACTAGCTCAGTCCTTTAAGTGGCTGCTTCCACAAAGCTGTCAGCCTCAGGTTGCTGGAGTTCGAACCTCACAACTCTCCAGCTGGCCAAATGTGCCCTGAAGGCATTCGAGGAACAAAAAAAAAAAATCCTTATTCCAACGGAACTTAGAAAAAATGGGGTATACCTATGAATGTCCATTTTGTATCTGTGTATTCAAAGTGGTTGGGATAGATATATAGTTGCATTCTCTTAATGAATAGAATGATTTGTTCTAATGGTGTTTGTAAATAGGATCACAAGTCCGCATCTTGTACAGCAATTAACCACTAAGAAGAATATATGCAGTGTATTATTTGTTGAAACTGTACTTGCGATTTGATTTGAAACTGTCTCATTGCTGTTTATCAATAAAACTTTGAAAAAAAAAGTTGATTAAGATGATAAATTCTAGGGCCAGGGAGATGGCTCACTAGAATAAGTGCTTCCCTGGCAAGCTCAAGGACCTGAGTTCAATCCCCAGTTCCACAAAAAAAAAAAAGATAAATTTTAAGTGCATCTTACAAGTGACTGTCATAAAAGTATTCATTTTCAAGTAATAACTCAAAACAGAAATCCAGTTTCTTTTTTCTTCTTTTAACATACAGAGTCTACAGGGTCTTGTAGTGATCCTCCTGTTTTCAGCCTCCCAAGGGCTGTGATTACAGGCATGCGCCAATATGCCCAGTCTCAATCCCTGTCTCGGCGCACCCTGGGGTGGGGCTGGCATGGCAGGCCAGGATCAAACCTCTGACCCCTGTCCACCTAAGCAGGCGCTTTAATCCACCAGAAATCCAGTTTTAGCAGACATTAAAAACCAACAAGAACATGTATAAATTAGTAAAATGTTAACAGGTGGAGTGGGGGGAAGCAAGCCAGGTATGGTGGCACAGGCTTGAACCCTAGCACTCGGGAGGGAGGCTGAGGCAGAAGGATCATTTTGAGTTTAAGGCCATCCTGGGATACAAAGTGAAGTGAAGGCCAGCCTGAGTAGCATAGTAAAACCTGGTCTCAAAAACAAACTAACAACAACAACAACAAAAAACCCAACCCAGCAAGCTGTCCTTTGATGCACAGAAGTTTACGTCTCTCAGTAGCATTGATATGAATGCACATATTCCTATTTTTTATTTTTATTTTTTCTGAATTTAGAACAGGCTCTACAGGGTCTCATTATGTAGATCAGACTCACAGTGACTCTCCCATTTCCAGCCTCCCAGCAGCTGGGAGCTGGGAGCTGGGATTATAGGTGTGCACCACCACAACACCCAGTCTCATTCATTCGTTGTCTCAGTGTGCCCTAGGGGTGGGGCTGGCTGGCTGGCAGGCAGGGGATGAGATCGAACCCGACCAGTACCAGTGCGCTCTGACTAAGCAGGGGCTTTAGTCCACTGAGCTATCAAACTGGCCTCCTATTTCAAACTTACAGAATTTCTTGTCAAAGAATTTAAATCAGTTCAGTTTTGTTTTGTTTTTTGTACTGAGGGTTGAACCCAGGACATTCAGAGAAAGTCTATATCCACAGTCCTTTGCTTATTTTATTAAAATTTTGAGACAGGGTCTCAGTAATTAACGCCTCCCCCTCCCCCCGCTTGAATATGGGATCCTCCTCTGTCTCAGCCTCTCTCAAAGTGCTGGGCCTATAGCAGACACCACCACTGGCAGTAAGTCAGATTATCATATCTGATAACTTTGTGATTTGCCCAAACTTAACCTCTTCCCAGAAGCAGACACTGCCTCCTTCACAACACAGGCAACAAAAACTAAACAAAAAGCAACACACACACACACACACACACACGCGCGCACGCGCGCGACCACAATTAACTACTGCAATCAACATAGGCTGTTGCGTGAATAATAAGGTTAAAGAGTTACATCATATAGTGCAGACTGGCCTTGAACTCACAGTAATCTTTCTGCCTCAGCTCCAGAGGGCTGACAATGTAAGTGTGTGCAACTTACTATGCCTTGTTTTCTTCTTTGAGGCAGTCTATGTATACATTTTAGGCTGGCCTTGAATTTACTATGTAATCCCAGGCTGGTCTTAAGCAAGATGTTGATCCTCCTGCCTCAGCCTCCCGAATTACAGGCATGTGCCACCACACCCAATAGAGCAAGTGACTTTTTGACTACAACTGCTGAGGAGTCACAGTTCCTGATGAGCAACTTGGTTTAGTAAAGTGGCTCTTGGGGCTGGTGAGATGGCTCAGTGGTCTAAAGCACCTACTTAGAACAAGCTTAGCAAAGCACAGGGACCGCGGTTCAATCCCCCAGCACCACATGCCAG
>NW_004524669.1:2552785-2559124 GCF_000260255.1 Octodon degus | reverse complement strand
CACTTTTGGCCAGCGGGAGAGGTGTGAGGTTCGAACTCCAGCAACCTGAGGCTAACAGCTTTGTGGAAGCAGCCACTTAAAGGCCTGAGCTAGGGCCAGGCCCCCTAGCCTCCAATATTTAATGACAGTTTATGTTTAATAAAACCCATGACAAAAAAGAATGACATGCTAATTCACAAATGATTAATAAGAATAACAATTTTGCATAAAAGTTTGAGAGGGCTGGAGAGACAGTTCAGTGGCTTAAGTGCCTCCCATGCAAGTGCAAGGTTTTGAGTTCAACCTCTGGCATGCACAGAAAAAAGTTTAGTGAAAAACATGGCAGTTTGTCCCAAGTGGGGAGTAAACCGTCATTTGGCATCAAAATGATCTAAATCCCAGTCCTACTGATTTATATTGTCACTTAACCTTTTGACTTCAATTTTCTCATCTGTAAAACAATGCAATGTCGACCTGGGGACCGGATGTGGCTTAAACACTCAATGAATGCACCTATTACTAAATTCTATTATTATTATTATTATTATTATTATTTTTTTTTTTTTTTTTTTTGCAGAACCAGGGATTGAACTCAGGCCCTTGCGCTTGTCAGGGAAGAACTTATTCCACTGAGCCATCTCTCCAGCCCCAATTCTAATATTATTAAAGCCCAAGAAATCAAAATGAGACTCAAAATTTATTTTGGTCGGAAAGCACATTGACATAAGTGAAACTTTAGGTTTCTGCCTTGCAAAACACAACTTAAAATCTGCAGTATTTGCATGACACAACATTCCTAACCCAATGGTTAGTAGTGGGGCTGGATCCCCCACACCACAGGCCACACCAGCCCCAGCCCCAGACACTGGGCGGGTCACTGAGACCTGGTGTGGTGGCACTCACATGTAATCCCAGCGCTGGGGAGGCTGAAAACAGAAGGATCACTACAAGTCCAAGCAGCATAGTGAGACCCTGTACCAAATACATTAAAAAAAAAAAAAAAAAAAAAAAAAAAAATCCTAACTCAAAGCAGCCTCGCTTGAAAATCAAATCTGATTTTTCTTTTTTCAAATCTGATTTCTTAATTCTGCCAAAGGAAAACAATGATGTGGATTTTAAAAATAATGAACAGAAAGAATGAGGCAAATTTTTGGCTTTGTTTTATTATTTGAAATAGGGTCTCACTATGTAGTTCAGGCTGGCCTTGAATTCTGTAGCCCAGGCTGGTCACCAATTCAACGCCATCCTCCTGCCTCAGCCTCCTCCCAAGTGCCAGGATTGCAGGTGTGCACCACCATGCCCGGTGAGTTAGGTAATTTAAAACCTTTTAATGATTTGCTTAGAATATTTCAATGAATACTTACTAATGTTGGACATACTATAAGGTAACAATGTCTTTTAAAAACCTAAAGATCTCAGTTTGTAAACTACAAAGTATCAGATTAAGGCTTAAAAAAAAAAAAAAGTTGAGCCAGGCGTGGTAGTGCGCCATTGTAATCTCAACGTTCGGGAGGCCGAGGTAGAAGGGCAGCCTAGTCTACATAGTGGTTCTTTTTCTTTTTTTGTGGTACCGGGAATTGAACTCAGGACTCTGCACTTGCCAGGCAAGTGCTTATCCTACTGAGCTATTGAGTTCAAGTCTGCCTGAACTACATCGTAAGGCCGTCTGATACTCCTCCATCCAAAAATACAAAAAAAAAAGCTAAATCATTTATTTACTTTATGCCTATATCGCATCGCTACTGAAAAACACCCGCCACACGCTGACCGCAATTCCCAGATACACTATGTAACCTGTCAATTTCTTCCCTCATTGAAAAGATTCTTTTTACCGACAGCTAGCAAACGTCAAGTCACAAAGTTGCAATTTTGCTGGCTTCACGTTTTCACAATGTAAGAACAATATGATCTGGAAACTACTCAAAGCGTTAATCAGGCAGTCAGCTGACGCTCACTGCACACAACAGATGGACAGAAATAAGAGAAATTAAGCTTGGTTTCTGTGTAAGGCAGCTATCACCACCTTGAAACCTAAAATTGGCCAACGGCAGACGTTGCAGCTAAAAGTATTAAAAGTATTTCTGTTGTTCAAATAACAATACCAAAAACAAAACAAAAAAAAAAGGAAAGAAGAGAAAAAGAAAACGGCTTCTGCGGACTACCTCTCTCATTCCTGGAATTTTCCTTCTAAAGAGCCTTTAGTCGGTTCGCAGAAGCAGCCCGCATCACGCAGCCGCTGCCCAAGTAACTTTTACAAAAGGTCAAAGCGGTGCCTTTCAAGGCTCCAACCCCTACTGGCTTCTCCTGCGTTCACAGTAACTCACTCTCACCCACAGAACGTTCCAGAGATCCTCGGACAAGGGCCGAACAAAATCTGGGGGTGGTTGCAAAAAAAGATTTCCACTTTCTTTACAAAAACACTTAAAACAAACAAAAAGGGCACGTAAGCCACATTTCGCCGACTCCTCCGCGGCCCCACATGTTGCTCGGCGCTTGCACGGGCCCCCGGGCCGCGCTTCACCCCAGCAGCGCCCACCTGATCCCCCTCTCCCCAGGGACTCCGCCCCCGCACCCCCCCAGGAGCTCCATATGGGACACTTCCCCCGCCTGGGATCCCTCGCCGCGGCCGTCCAGCCCTGAGACCCCACCTTCCGGGCTCCTGCGCCTCGGCCTGCACCCCCACAGCTTTCCAAAGTGTCGGGAGCGCGCCGAGCGGAGCTGGAGGCCTGCATGGCCCAGGTGCTGTGTCAGCCTATCTGCCGGTTCCGCGGCGTGTAGGGCCTGGAAAGTCACATGGCGGTGGGACCGGCCGGCGCCTCCACACCCCATCTCTCCCAGAGAGCAGGGCCACAGTGCCAAACCCACTTACCTCTACGAAGAGCAACATGATTTCTTCCGCCCGGACCAGTCGTTCCCGCCGCCGCCGCTGCAACTGGCTCGCAGGCCCGAGCTCCACTCGCTAGGATAAGGACACTCGCCTGGCCCTCCACCCGGCAGTGGATGCGGCTCCTCCCCCGCCGTCAGCGGCGGCAGCCCGGCCCGCCCCGGCCCGCCTCCCTAGAAACAGCAACTGCTTCCGGGACTGGAGAAAAATCGCTTCCGGGAGAAGGAAAAAATCCGCCCTCCCTTCCCCCGCGCTCCACCTTGCCGCCGCCTAGTCCAGGGCCGGCGTGGAGCGTACCATTGTGAGCCAGAAGTGGGAGGAGACGCTCAGGAGATACCATTCTGCAGCACGGGGCTGTGTAAAACATCGTGCGCGTTTTATCATTTTACAAACTGGGGGCCACCACAGCCATAATGATTCCGCCGTTTTAGTAGTTCCATATACAAATCTGAATAAAAGCAAATCTGTGTACACTATACGGAAGCGTTTACCAACCCAGCTGAAAACGTGGTGGCCGGTGAGGGGGGGGGGACTGTGGCGATATTAGCACCGCTGTGTTTGGCACTACAGTGTACTAAGGATTTTCCGTGAATTAATCTTAAAACATCCCTACACAAAATTACTGTTATCTCCATTTTACTGTTGAGGGCGCCCTTTAGGTAGATGGTTTTTTTTTTTTTCTTTTGTTGTGTGAGTGTTCTTTTTGAGATAGGGTCTCACTCTGCAGTTCAGGAGGGCCGTGACTCACTTTGTGGCCCACGTTGGCCTCAAACTCTCTGTGATCCTCCTGCCTCAGCCTCCACAGTGCTAGGAATGGGCCGGGGGTACTTTCCACCATATCCAGCGCTAGGTTTTAGACTTTTAGGCCTCTAAAGAACTTTGCCCCACGCTTGCTCGAAACAAGTCTCCTGATTAATATAAAACTACTCCATGTCTCAGTTTAATATGTTAAAAATATTTAGTCTAGAAGGCTGCTTTGGGCTGGCCACGTGGCTCGGCGGACTAAGCCCTGCGCCACGTACTGTGCCAGCCTGGCGCACTGAGCAACCACCCAGACCAGACCCGGTGGCGCCCGCCTGTAACCCAGCACTGGGGAGGCTGAAAACAGGAGGAGCCCTACGAGGCCGAACCGCTTAGTGACACCCTGTACCAAATACATTGATGGCTGTTTCACTGATGTTCTGCCATATTCAAATGAGATACAATAATTACCCCGGTTCATATAGTCATCTTTTGAAATAATCATGTTCGATTTCTCCCAACGGGTATTTTTCCTTGTTATTTTTTTTAACCTTCCTATAATGAAACGTTCATTTTCACGAAACAGCTGTTACTTGTTTTCAAGACCTTCCCATTTTGAACCCCATGTAGTCTTTCTTGGTTTGCTCAGAAGAAACTCCTCACTGCCACTCTTGGAAAACAGATTCTTCCTATCAAGTTGCTGATGTGGGTATCCCAGAAGTCCCCTCATCCGACCACAGTAAACTCCCATTACGTTGTTTCAATAATTAAACCAGGGCTGGTGAGATGGCTCAGTGGTCTAAAGCACCTACTTAGAACAAGCTTAGCTAAAGCACAGGGACCGTGGTTCAATCCCCCAGCACCACATGCCAGCCAGCCCCGCCCCCTGGTGGGCTGAGCTGGCCACACAAATAAATAAAATTTTAAATAATAATAATTAAACCAATCTCACTCCCTAAACTATAAATTCCTAAGCACTCACCTCCAAAGCCATGGCCTCAAGGTATCTTCCCTATCTGAAGTGCCTTCATGTGTCAGTCCACCAGTTCTCTCCGCAAGGGTCTCCCAACAAAGATTTTGTCCCCCACAGATGTCTTCATGTCTCTCGTTAGCACTTTATTTTAATTTGCTTTCTTTTCAGTTTCTTTGCAGAAACCCTATTAGATACTCTTCTTGGTGTAGGATGATAACTGCATAATAGTGTCGCAATGAATGCTGGTCAAATTCAATAGTTAGCAGGATTTTAAAATTTGCTTTCAAATGCTTTCATTTCTGGTGGCTGATGAATTCCATGCTGTATAAAGAATATAAGCAAAAAATTTAAAAATTAAAAACAAAAAAATTAAAATACAAATGAGAGAAAACGATAGTTTCAAAATGGTTTAGTCAGTAAGGGATTTTTTCCAACAGGTATTTTTTCCATTATGTTTCTTAACCTTCCTAAAATGAAAACTTAAGGAAGTTTAGGCTGCTTTGTTAATTCCTAACCAATGAAAGAATTTAAACATAGTTTGAAGGCCCTCATAATTTAATGGTATTAAAAAAAGTAGTTAATTAGGTGAATTGATGATGTTGAGAAGTGCTATATAATAAAGGATATTTTAGCCTGAGGATATAGCTCAGCAGCACAGTACCTGCCTGGCAAGCATAAGGTCCTGCATTCAATTCATGGCACAAAAAACCAAAAACAAAACAAAGAAACCTGGATATTTTAATCAGACTTCACTTTTTTTAATATCTTTTTTCTTTTTCTTTTTTTTTTTTTTTTCAGAACTGGGGATTGAACTCAGGCCCTTCTGCTTGACATGGAAGCACTTATTCCGCTGAGCCATCTCCCTGGCCCCTACACTTCACATTTATAAAAACAAATAGTTCTCCTTAATTGTGAAGTTCTTTCTTTTTTGAGACCCGGGTCTTACTCTCTACTTCAGGCTGGTATTGAACTTGGGATGTAGCCCAGGTACAAAATGTTCAGTCCTTTCAAGAAAACATGAGTTTCACATACCTGTCATCCCAGCACTTGGAAAACTGATGCAGGAAGATTATAGTGAGTTTGTAGCCAGCCTGGGTGACATAGTGAGTTCAATACCAGCCTGAACTATGCAGTCACCAAAAAAAAAAAAGAAAGAAAGAAAAGAAAAGAAAGAAGAAAAGAAAGAGGAAGAAAGAAAGACTTGTGATTTATAGAAAAGGAAAGGTTTGTGATTAGAGGGGTTGGAGGTAGGATTGGTTTAACAATCAGAACAAAACATCTGGGATTTAGAAAAGTTTCTATAAGGAGGGCGAGATTCTGAAACTAATTGATCTCCATATTGTAGTCAGTTTCTCTGAAAACACTGATGAAGAATAAGTGAATGTGTGAAAACAAAAATGTATAACATCTAGTCTTGGGAAGTTCACCAACTAGTGGACAGAGATAAATAATTGTTACACTTCAGTGAGATAAGTACTGCATAGAAGATTTACAAAGTGACTTGGAAAACAGATTTGGCAATGACATCTAAAAAGGGAAGATATTTAATTTGCTATAGTCTTTAAGAGACAAGGCAATTATATTGCTTTTACAACTTATGAAACAAACTTAACAAGTTTGCAAGGACTCATCATAGAACTAATATTATAATCAATTTACAAAGACTCAGACTGGGTGTGGTGACTCCGGTGTGTAATCCCAGCACTGGGGAGGCTGAGGCACAAAGATCATCTCGAGTTTAAGGCCACCCTCCACTACAAAG
>NW_004524669.1:2538770-2552685 GCF_000260255.1 Octodon degus | reverse complement strand
ATATATATATGTACATTTACAACTTATACAAAGTTTGAAAGCTATGCACTACAAAGCAAGACCCTGTCTCAAAAAAACCCTAAAGCTCAATGGACAAAGTTTTTGTAAAAAAAATTGTTATACACTCACAATTTGTATAATATTTTAAAGCTTTAAAATGATGCCATATAGTGCAATATATCATTTAGAAATACATATACCCACACTATCATTTATGTTTATTTATTTATTTTTATTTTATTTTATTTTTTTTGGTGCCGAGGACAGAACCCAGGGCTTCCAGCTTGCCAGGCAAGTGTTCTACCGCTGCGCCGTCCCCAACCCCCATTTATAAATACATATAATTGCAGTGAAACTATGAAAATAAACTAGGCACAGATAATTCAAATTTATAATCACCATATTTCTGGAATGGGATAGAAGAAAAGGAAGGAATTTAGGGAGGATAACAAAGGCTATGTCAACTGTATCTCTAATGTTTCTTTTATGAAGCAAAATTAAAAGAAACTAAAAGAAAAAACTAGCAAATTTTCTAAAGCAAATGTGACAAATATTACCATTTACTAATTCTAGATGAATACATAGCTGTTTGTTATACACTATTACTTTCTGTATATTTTGTTTTGTTTTGCTTTTTGAGACAGGGTCTTGTGTATCCCCAGCTGGCCTTAAACTCAGTAATCCTCCTGCCTCAGCTTCCCAAGTGCTGAAATTCTAGGCATGTGCCATCACATCTGGCTTTTTCTTTTTTTTAGGGGATGGTACTGGAAATCAAACTCACGATCCCATGCTTGCCAGGCAGTTCCATATTTTTAAAATTAAAAAAGCTACACAGCCAAGAAACTATCCTGTCCTTTAATTCTTCCTCCTCCTAAATCTTTTCATCATCTCCGCAGTGAGCCCAGCACAGTCAAGTAGAGAGAGACTTCTAGCATTTCTTTAAATTTTTTGAGCCATGTATCAAATTTTAAAGCCTTCTTCCATCAGATTCCTTCAAAAAAAAGCGTAAATAGGTAGTGCAAAGATGGTAATATTTATCTAAATACCTTCCAAGTTACTAATGTGCAGGAAAAGTGAAGGGACAACTTAACATTTTAACATTACAAGCTTTAAATTATTTAAGAAAACCCTGGAAAGAGGAATTAAGAATTACATTTGATACAATGGATCTTGAATGCTATACTTATGTTTTAAGTTCACATAAGCAGGGGTTCTTTCTTCTATTTCTTTTCACATTCCTGTTGCCTATTGTTTCCAACCCTCCCACCCCCTTTCACCCTTCTACCATCACGGCACATAGAATGCTTCACTCGCTGCATATGTTAAGCACTCTTGAAATATGAGTCCATGAAAATGTCACAACAGATCTGTTATGACATCAGCAGGACTAGAACACCATGGCTAGCGAGCAGCTGGTAAGAGAGTAAGACACAACCTCTGGAAGCAGCCTTCTAGCTTCCTAATGGACACTCTTGTTAGCATTTGCCTATATTCTGCAAAAAAGAAGTAAAAGAAAATCACTCAAAATGTTTTCCAAGAAGCGAAACGATATAGGCAATGACTCTGAATCAGAAAAAGAGGTTGAGAATTCCCGAAGCACAAAAGGATGGTCCAGAACTGCTCTCGATCTTCCAGTGGTCCCCAGGCTTGAAATCCCGTTCTCTGTGCAGGCAGTCATCTCTCGGATTGAGCAAGCACAGCTTCTTCGAGCCAGAGAGGTAAGTCATGAACCAGAAGTTTACAGATTGCAAGATTTTGTTTTGTTTTGCTTTGTTTTTTGAGACAAGTTCTCACTGGCCTTGAACTCACTACATAGCCCACGCTGGCCTTGATTGAACTCACAGTGATTCTCGTGGGTGTGTGCCACCATGCCTGGCCCAAGTTTTTTTTTCTCTTTTTTTTTTAAGAATTCATGTTATGTTCATGTTATTTAACTGTATTGAAATAGCTTTGAATTCAAATGGTAATTTGACCTAATTGCAAATACTGAACTCCTATTTGATTTTTTTTTTTTATTCTCCCCCACCCTCCTATTTGACATTAATCTCTTTTTTCTCCCTGTATTTTAGGAAAGGGTCTACAGGGTGTTCAGGGTCTCACTACTAGATCAGACTCTATAGTGGTTCTCCTGTTTACAGCCTCCCAAGTGCTGGGATTACAGGTGTGTGGCACCACGCCCAATCTCAACTGCTGTCTCAACACGCCCTGGGGGGCGAGGCCAGCACTGCAGGCCAAGGGATCAAAACCTTGGCCCCTGTGTCTGCTTGCAGGCGCTTTAATCCACTCAGCTATTTGGCCAGCCCTGATATTAATCTCTTCATATCAGAATTGATCAAACCATTTAAGAAGTAAATCAGCTAGACATGGTGGTTTTCTGCCTATAATCCCTCACTCTGAAAACTGAGACAGAAGGATTTTAAATTCAAGGCCACTAGAGCTGCATAGGGAGCTCAAGAATGCCTTAAACTATATAATGAAACCTTGACCTAAAATAACAAAATACAAAAAAAGATAGAAAAAGAAAAAAAATGTTGGTACAGTTTTGGTATTATTCCAGCCATGATAACTGTGTTTGCTTTTAATAGCTTTATTAAGACACCTGACATGCAATAAATACATTTAAAGTGTTTTAAGTGTGTATTCAAGTTTTTTTAATGCAAACACTGATGAATCTTTCACTACAGTCAATATCATGAATTTACCCATCATCCCCCCAAATTTCTGTCTCAAAAAATAAAAGGGGCTGGAGATAGAGTTTAGTACAAAGATCTCAGGTTTAATCCCCAGAACTGCCAAAAATAACAACAACAAAAGAGAATTTTATAAAAGTGGAAACATATTACTTCTTTCTGGCTTTTTTTTTTTTTTTGAGACAAAGTCTTACTGTGTAGTCCAGACTGGACTTCGATTCACTATGTAGCCCAGGCTGGCCTCTAATTTGTGGCGATCTTCCTGCCTCAGCCTTCCAAGTGCTAGGATTATAAGCGTGCACCACTACACCTGGCTCCTTCTGGCTTTTTTCACTTCACATTATTATGAAATTTACCCACATTCTTAAAGGTATGATTAATTAATTCTTTTTTATTGCTGTGTATTTTTCCATGACATGGCTTTTGAGCTATTTCTAGCTTGGAGTTATTACAAATAAAGCTGCTCTGGACATTGTGTACCAGTCACTACATGGACATATGCTTTCATTTCTCTTAGGTAAATATCTCGGTTTGGACTAAGTTATGTGGTAGGTAAATTTTCTCTCTCTTTCTTTCTTTCTTTCTTTCTTTCTTTCTTTCTTTCTTTCTTTCTTTCTTTCTTTCTTTCTTTCTTTTCTGGTACTGAGGCTTGGACACAGGACCCTGAACATTGTATTCTATCACTGAGCTACATCCCCAGCATTTTTTAATTTCCTGTTGCGGTACGGAGGATTGAACCCAGGGCTTTCACACTGACCTATGTCCCCAGCCTTTTTTAGTTTTTATTTTGAGACAGGATCTTGCTGAATTCCTAAATTGCCAAAGCAGGGCTGGAATTTGTAATCTTCCTGCCCCACCTCCAAGAGTGCTGGGATTATAAGTATGTGCCACCACGTCCAGCTCTTCTTACTTTTGAAATAGGACCTTGCTATGTAGTTCAGGTTAGGCTCAAACTTTCAATCCAACTCTCTCGGCCTCCTGAGTAGCCTGAATTACAGGCATGTGCCATGAGGCATGGCTACTATTTTAGGGGGTTTCGTTGGCTTTAAAAAATGGGAATCAAACTAAAGTGTGCTCTACCACTGAGCTACATCAAAACTTCAAAACTCCCTCCCTCCCCACCTCATGCCTCTCTTTTTTCTTTCTTTTTGTTTTTCTTTTTTGTGAAACCGGCTCTCACAATATAGTTTGGGTTGGACTTGAACTCACTGTGTACCCCAGCCTGGCCTTTCCTGCCTCAGTCTCCAAAGTATTGAGACTGCAGACCTGTACCACCATGACCAGCCAAAATCCTTTTTTATTTTGAGACAGAATCTTGCTAAATTTCCCAGGCAAGACTTGAACTTGGAATCCTCTTATTTCACTATCTGGAGTAGTTGAGACTACAGGCATTGTGCCACCGAGCCTAGCTTGTTTTAGGGCATATATATTTTTATATTTATAAAATATTATACATTTTATAATATATATCATGTACAGTATATGAATCTTACAGCAATTTTCTACCTTTTTTTTCCTCCCTTTGTGGTGTCTGCATATTTCTTCATGTCATAAACTCAATATTTAGCCAGGTGTGTTGGTGTATGCCTATAAACTAGCCCTCCAGAGGCTAAGGCCAGAGGATCACTACATGTTTGAGGCCCAGCCTGGGTTACAAAGTGAGTTTAAGGCCAGCCTCAACTACACAGGGAAGCTCTGTCTCAAAAAGACAAAAGACAAAAAACAAAAAAAAACCCCAAAATTCTAAAAAAACCCTCTTAATATTTATTGCTTTCCAATTGTTTTTGCTTTAAAAAGGCAATGATTGAGTTTTAAATGTTATTGTAATACAATATATATTTAAAATTGACCACTTTAACTTTTTAATCATCCAGTTCAGTGGTATTAGGTACATTTACAAGGTTGTGTATGCACAGACACTTTGGCGCGTTTCTCCACTTGCTTAGGGCTATTTTCAGAACTTATCATCCCAAATGTTATATTCATTAGACAGCGACTCTCTTAGCCTCTAGTAACCTTTGTTCTACAGTCTCTGTGAATTTGACTATTCCAGATACCTCATTTAAATAGAATCACATAACATTTGGTTTTTGAGTTGAGGATGTAGCTCAGAGGCATAAAACTTGCTTGGTTTTATCTGAGTCCCTGGGTTCAATTTCCAGCATAGCATTTTAAAAATGTTGTTTTGTGTCTAGATTATTTTATTCAGGATAATCTCATGAATGTTTATCTAGGTTGTAGCATTATCAAAATTTCATTCTTTTGTAGTTATCCTAACTTTTAAATGTTTTAAATTGGGGCCAGCAAGATAGCTCAGTGGTCTAAAGTGCCTGGTTAGGCAAGCTTAGCCAAGCTGGCCAGTAAATAAATAAATAAATAAATAAATGTATGTTTTAAACTAATTATAACAAGTTTGACTTATAAATGAGTTTCATTCTGGAAGAATGTTCCTAAGTCAGAGTCGTTGGTAAGTCTGAAATGCACAAGTGAGCCTGGACACAAGTAGACAGTGTACACTGCTCGGTGCTTCCCAGCAGGCCCTTCCACATCACCACTGCTTTTCCTTTTGCTTCTGGACATCCACGGCTCAGAGTAAGACCTCTACTACTCTAGACTGTCGCACTGTACATAAGCTCACAGCCGCACAACTGTGATGACATCTCACAGACTTCTGAGCTACTCCTGAGATGTGTCTGCACCTATGAATATTCATAATGCAAGCTCACAACTCAAATGTTTATAAATTGAAGACTTACTGTAACTAATTATTTTTGAGACCAGGTCTCTATGTTGTCCACGCTGGCCTCCCCTGAGCTTTTGGCTCAAATGATTCTCCTACCTCAGCCTTTCAAAAAAAGCTCTGGTGCTTTTTTTTTTCTTTAACTGTGGTAAAGCATATGTAACATAAAATTTGCCATTTTAACCATTTAAAAATGTACATTTATCTGGGATTAAGTGGTGTAATTATCATGGTTATCCAATTCTAGAACTTTTTAATATTTTATGAAAATTCTCACCCATTAAACAGCAACATTCAGGGAGCTGCGGAGATAGCTCCTTGGTCTAAGCACATTCCTGGCGAGCACAAGGACCTAGATTCAATCCCTGGTACCACATGCCATCCCAGCCCCGCCCTGGGCACACCCTGCCTGTAATCCCAGTGCTAGAGAGGCTGAGACAGGAGGATCACTGAGTCTGAGCTGTGTAGCAAGACCCTGTACCAAACCAATAGATAAATAAATGATTAAAAAAAAAAAAACTGTAACATTCAGCCAGGCATGGTGGTGCACACCTGTAATACCAGCACTTAGCAAGCTGAAGCAGGAGGATCACAAGTTTGAGCCCATCCTGGGCTACAAAGGAGACCTTATCTCAAACAAACCAATGCAAAACAAAACAAAAAACAGGAATTCCCCATTTACTTCTTCTCATTCTTGACAATTAGGGTTTAATTTTTATCTCTAAAAAGTTTTTTTTATAATGATAAACCTGTCCTTTTGTGATTGTTTTATGTTACTTAGAATGTTTTCAGAGTTCACCTGGTTACACGATGTCAGAATTTCTGCTCTTTTTTTTTTTGGAAAATTTCTGCTCTTTCAGTGACTGTCAAGATGGCTCAGCTGATTAAGTGTCTGCTTAGGCAAGTGCAAGGACAAGGGTTCCTTCCCTGGCACTGTATGCTGTTCTGGCCCTGCACCTGGACTAACTGAGCCAGCAACCGAGTCCAGGCATGGTGTTGCATGCCTGTAATCCCAGCACTGGGGAGGCTGAAAACAAGAGGATCACTAAGTCCGAGCTGCGTAGTGAGACCCTGTATAAAATGCATTTTTAAAAAAAGAGGGCCTGGGGCTTTGGCTCAGGGGTAGAATGCTTGCCTAGCAAGTATTCAGTCCTTGGCACCAAAAACAAAAAATAAACCTCCCCTAAATATATATATATACATATATATATATATATATTTCTGCTCATTTAGGATGAAAGACTGGGTTCATTGGGCCCATCCCTTATATTTCTATTATAAATTTTTACTCCATTGTAATAGTAGCTGGTTATGCAACTCAGTACCTTTCTGTGAAGGATACAGGAGACTATATGTTTACCACTTAGTACAGCAAACACCAAGGAGCGTTCACATGTTCAAAAGTGTCAAAACAGGATTTGGACTCACTTTTGTGCTCCACTATAATTAGTTTCATATATGTTTACCCAAGCATCACAGAGGGTCCAATAGACCCACACCACTCCAGGATTTGTGAAAAGCAAAGAAAAAGTTTTCTTTTCATTTTTCTGGTAGAAATAGCCCAATTCAGTAAAATGGCACATGAAAAATCAGATTCACAAGTTTTAGAGGATATCAAAAGTGAATCATCAGATTACTCATATGTAGATGAAGACAATCCATTATGGTAAAATACATGATTTCATACCAGAAGAGTGGTATGTGACTTTGATGTTTGCCATGTGAGCCTAAGTTCCTGTGACAGTGAAATGGAGCAAGAGTCGGCTGATCCAAACACAGGGACTACAAACCTACTTGACTCAGACAATGAAGAAAACAGCAATATGAGTAGATATTTGACTATTCAAACTGTTGCAATATGGCCATACAACCAAATGGAAGAATCTAAAGTTAGAACTAGGTCTGAAAACATAGTGAGGATCTTTTTTTTCTTTCTTTTTTTTGTTTTGGTCTTTTTGAGATAGGGTGTTGCTATGCAGTTCAGGCTGGCCTTGAACTCACTTTATAGCCCAGGCCAGTCTCAAACTCACAATGACCCTCCTGCCTCAGCCTCCTGAGTATAGGCCTGTGCTACCACACCCAGCTATAGTGAAGGTCTTGGCCGGAGTAAAACATTTAAGACAGAATGCCAGGACTGTCATTCAGGGTTGAAAATTGTAACAGATGCAATGCTAGAAGATGCTGTGAAATACACAAAGGCTAAAATGAAAGTAAAATGTTCTTTATTTTTTTTAATAGTTTTATAAAAACATGTAATTATACATGTCTAAGTGGTAGTTCACAATAAAATTTATTTTTCCCCCAGGGGAACTAATTTATTTATTTATATATTTTTTTGCATTTCTTCATTTTTCCCCATAATTTTATTGATGAACAAATAGTGATAGGACAGTTTCAAACCAAATTGGTAGGACACTTTCAATAATTAACACATTGCATACATTCTTCCTAGTGGTTATTTGCTGTACAAGATGCAGACATGAGGATGTGAGGGCAATCTGGCTGTGACATCTGTCACCCTATTGATCGCCAGGGTTGATTCGGCTGATCTGGCTGGCTAGGCAGGTGTCCCCTTCCTCCCTCAATGATCCATGTGCGTCCCTCCCAAAGCTGCGCACTCGGTCGAAGAGGACGACCACCCCCAATAGAGGAGGACCATTCCTTGGTCATGGGTATACGAGTAGCTGCGACCCCCTGCTAGAACCTCCAAACAAGCTCTCAAGATGCGGACATGACTCTATTAGAACAAATCCCTCTATTCATTAAGAGAATGTAACTATATATCTATCCTAACCATTTTGAACACACATACAAAATGGACATTCATCTGTATCCCCTTTTTTTTCAGTTCCATTATTTGAATATTATAGATGAGTTAACTCAGCAAAATATTCTAAAAGAGTCCAGTAGTCCATAATAGTATTGGGGCTTCTGCTTCACTGGCAATGTCAGAAATTGTTGACCTGAGTCCCCTACAGCTCAACATAAAACCATGGCTTTAGTAAAATGTTCTGTATGCACCAGTAGCCATGTTAAAATATGTATTTACTGTGACACCTCACTAACTGAACTGAAAGTGTTCATAGGTCTGCTGTACTTAGCAGAGATTTCTCATGATGACTGAAGAATGTAAAAGACTTAAGGAAGAGTGATAGAACAAAACAGATAAAAAATTAGAACTTTGAAGATGTGAGGACTTATTATTTTTTCCTTTCAGTTTAGACATTTATCCTAGGACTCTGCCATCAGGTCCTTATTCATATAGTAATAAACCAAATGATGTTGTGAGCAGACTTGTTGCTCCCATCTCCCAAACTAATTGCAATGTAACATTTGACAGTTGATTTACCTGTTTCCAATTGATGTTACATTTGATAACAGAGCACAAGTTGACCAGCACAGAAACTGTATGCAGGAACAAAGCAGAAATTCCTATGAAGGTTGCAATTTCAAAACAGAGAATTATGTAGTGCAGTCTTTGGATTTCTGAAAGATATATCACAGCCTAGAGATATAGTTCAGCAGCACAGTGCCTGCCTGGAAAGTACAAGGTCATGAATTTGATTCCTGGTACCATGAAAGAGAGAGAGACAGAGAGGCAGAGGCAGAGGCAGAGGCAGAGGCAGAGGCAGAGGCAGAGGCAGAGAGAGAGAGAGAGAGAGAGAGAGAGAGAGAGAGAGAGAGGAGAAAAGAGGGAAGAGAGAAGACAGAGGAGAGAAGAGAGAGAGAAGAGGAGAGGAGAGGGAGAGGGAGAGGGACAGAGACAGAGACAGAGACAGAGACAGAAACAGAGACAGAGACAGAGAGACAGAGAGCAAGCAAACAAGTACTGCTTGTTTGACTCCATCCTAAATATATGTGGCATAAATAGTTTGAAAGTTTACAAAGAAAATAACAAGTGCAAAATACCACAGAGAAATTTTCTTAGAGGATTGAGCATGGAGTTCATAAGAGCTTATTTACAGCAGAGAAAAAATGAAATGCTTCTGCCCAGGGAACTACGCAAAAGAATCGTGGAGCACACTGGCAAGCTGACAGGTGAACAGGAAGATAAGCAGTATCACAAACACTGTGACAACAAGAAAACAAGAAAGATGTCAACTGTGGTCTACAAGAAAATACAGGAAAACAGAAGATATGTGCTATCAGTGTAAGCGCCGCTTGTGTATGAAACATGAGTTGTCACGTGTGAAGAGTGTCTTGAGTGTGACAATAGAAACAAAGTTTATTCCGTGGTAGACTTCTGTTTGTGTTTACACTGTAGTTCATATAGGTTTTTATTTTTTATTTTTTAATTTTTTTTTGCGGAACCGGGGATTGAACTCAGGCCCTTGTGCTTGCCAGGCAAGCAGTAGGTTTTTATTTTTGATGCTATCTTTAAGGTTCTGTAAGTAAGTAAACAGCTGCTGTGGAAATGTTGATGTCTGTTCTAAGCATTGATTGCATATTTGATACTGCATTTTATTGACATCTTATTTCCTGCTCAGTGCGTATTGTACAATATAGTAGGAAGCTCCTGACAAAACAGGAAAAGAGAGGTGACAAGAGTGCCCTGTAATATAGGAAAGGAAAGCTAAACATACTTGCTGTCACTGTAAGCCAGACATGTCTGTGGAACATAACAGTCGTCATGTGTGAAGACTGCCTTGGGTGTGAAACAAAGCTTATTTCTGTGGTAGAGTGCTACTGATATTTTCATTCTAGTTCATATAGGAATCTATTTTTTTTTAATGTATTTAGTACAGGGTCTCCAGGGTCTCACTACACAGGTCGGAATCATAGTGATCCTCCTGTTTTCAGTCTCCCAAGCATTGGGATTACAGGCGCGTGCCACCACGCCCAGTCTCAGTTGCAGCTCTGGCACCACGTGGTACAGGGATCGAGCCCAGTCCCTGCGTCTGCCTACGCAGGTGCTTGAATCGCCTGAGCTATCTGGCCGGTCCAAGTTCACATAGGAACCTATTTCTGACACTGTCTTTTAGGCTGTGTAGGTAAGTACACAGCTAATGTGAAAAAAAAATTTTTTTTCAGTTGTAGATTTTTATTAATAACATAGCAAGTAACAAATGGCAATGACAAAGAAACAGACACTTATATACTAAACAAAACATTTTTCCCATAGACACAATACTGATTTATCACCAAACCATGGGGCCAGCTCATTAAGCTTAGTAGCTTCTGTGTGGGCTGAGGGAGGGGTCTTCCTATCCCAGCTTTCCCTACTCACTTAACATTGTTCAGATTCTATTGAAGCTTGTAGTGCAGCTCACTGCCCTCGGGTAGATGCTCTGAGCTGGACCAGGACCACCAGTCTGTTAATATTAGCACCAGCAAACAGATCTAGGTTAAGAATCTGGGATGGGTCTCATCAGAAAATTGAGCTATACAAACACTTAAAGCCATTCTACAGAATTTATGAGCTTTAAGATGTTTATAACTTCCAGAGCTGTGGACCTGAAGTACTCACACTACATAGATAATGAACAAAAGTTATCTGTAGAAAAAAAGGACAGTGTAGAAATATTTATACAAGGAAAGCAAATTCAGAATGAATTAATATTTACAGGAGTTAAAAATCATTTATCTTTAACCATAATAAGGCCCCTGCGAGCTCCCAGAACCTTGGCTTTCTTCTCCTTCCGTTCTTGCTTGTGTTTCTTCTGTTGCTCTTCCCTGGTCTGGATAGGAGGTTGTTTGTAAGTTTTCTTATGGAAACTTACTCTGCTCACACATTCATTCAGAGAATCATTTTCTTTAGATTGCCCCCATGGTTTCAACTTTCCTTTATGTGGCTCATAGTTCAGGGGATGAGACAAACTTGCTTTGAGATCAAATACTGGTTTCTTATTGGAGACAGGAGTCTGCATTCCCACAGTTGTCAACTTGAATGGAGTAATAACAGTAGCAGCAGATTTCCCCTTTGTGGTCTTTAACGTGGGTGTCCCGAACACAGTCTAGCCTTTTCGCCATGTTCCCAGCCATGGTGACATGTGGAGACTTTCTGGCTGGAGTCTTGGTCAGTGAACGCTTATGCTCATTATCTTTAGTTGCAGCTGAAAATCTGACGTTCATTTTCGTCGCTGAGAGAACAGAGTGCTTAGCTGACCCTTTTAGACTCATAGCGCTCCTCCTGGCGGGCCTTGGGCCTGGCCTTGTGAGCGCTGCTGGCTGGCGGGAGTGCAAGCTGCGGAGAGGCTTCCTGGAGGCGTGGGTGTCGTTACCCCTCGCTCACTGCTGGACTGCTTCTTCATTTCATGAGAGGAGTGGTGTTTCTTTCTTCTCTTAATATATTCATCAATGGACTCCATTTCCTTAAAATGAGCCTCATGGAGCTTTTTAAAGTTTGGAGTAGTGACTGCAGTTCTTTTCCTGTTCCCAAGTATGGAAAATCCATCTGTATAGGGAGAATGTTTTTCTGAAGGTTCCTTTGAATCTTCATTATCTTTTCCTAAGGAAACTGTATGCTCATCTCCAAGGCTCTTGTCTGATACAGAACGGATTTTTCCAGTAGTTCCAAAATCCCAGTTTTCCTGGTCTTGATTCTGTAGTTCGGTGAAATGACTCAGGCTTACCTCAGAATGATCCTGCTGGGAGACAGGTTCCCTAGGGACCGTCTTACACAGCCTCCTTGTTTTGGTGATGTGGTCTACCCACTCCTTCGTGGCTTGTTCCCCGCTGTTAATCTGTACCTCAGTCTCATCACCAGAGGATGCGAAAGCTTGACTTTCACCCTGATTCTTATTTTCTTTTTGTGCTTCCTGTTTAAGGTGGGTTTTCAAAGCCTTTAAGAGCTTGTTTGCCCTCAAGTTAGCCCGGAGGCCCAAATTCTTGGCCAAGTTCTGTAGGTCGCTTCAAGGAGCCTAGCTCCTCCGCAGAGAGAACAGTTGTCATGTTCCAGCACTCCAGACCACACACAGAGGACGGGGACGCTGTTGCAAAGTGTGCAGCTCAAAACTCTGGCGCCACTGGAAGCACGTGTGAAAAATGTTGATATCGCTTCTAAATGTACAATACATATTAAGAATTTCACAATTTATCTTATTGTTAGTTTATGTTCCCGTTAACTACACACTGTATAATATAAGACACTCCTGACAAAATAGCAAGGCCACTGAGATGTCAAGTATGTGCTGCAAAAAGGCCAGGAAAGCAAAAGACGTGTGCTTCCAGTGTCATTGATACATGTGTATGGAACATGCTGTTGTCATGTGTGCAGACTGCCATGGGTGTGATAATTGAAGTAAAGTTTTTTTGTAGAGAGCTATTGGTATTCTCATTGTAGTTTATGTGGGAATTTATTACTGATGTTCTTTTTTAGACTTTGTATGTGAAAACCCAGTTAAGGTTGAAATTTTGATGCTTTTATTATAAACACTCATTAAATATTAAAAATTCAATACTTTGTGTGATTTTATTTTGTTAAGTACTCATTGCTTAATATAATGAAATTGATAAAATTAAAATTAATAAATCACTAATAGAAATACTTTATTTATTTATTGCTCCGAAGCCTTCAGGGCAGGTTTGGCTGGCTTGAGTTGTGGGGATCAAACCACAGCAACCTGAGCCTGACTGCTTTGTTGAAGCAGCCACTTAAAGAACTGAGCTAAGGGGCAGGCCCCCAGAAAAACTTTAAAGAATAAACATGAGTCTGACAGACCCACATTTATGCAGCTTGATGACAAAATTAGTCTTATGCTCCAAGGGCTAGGGTTGACTAGTATTCCATTATGTGTATTTACTAGATTTTTGTTTCTTCATTTATCTATTGGTGAGCACTTGCATTACTTCCAATTTTTGGCTGTTGAGTAATGTTGCTACAAAAATAGGCAAAAAACATCTGTTAAGTTCCTACTTGCAATTTTTTATAAACCCAGAACAGGAATTAGTAGGTCATTTGGTAATGCTGCTGTCATGCTGTTTTCTATAGTGGCTGTATTTTTTTAGATTTTTTTTTTTTTTTTTTTAGAGACAGGGTCTTTCTATGCATTCCAAGCTGGACTTAAGCTCACTTTGTAGCTGAGGCTGGACTCAAATTCACCATGATCCTCCTGCCTCAGCCTTCTGCGTGCCGGAGTTATAGGTATGCACCACCATGCCTGACTAACTTTACATTATCAGTAGCAAAAAGTTTTAGTTTCCACATCCTCACAACTTTTATTATTTTACTTTTCTTTAAAATCATAAATAGCTGGACATGGTGGCACCTTCCTGTAAGCCCGGGACTTAGGAGGCTGAGGGAGGAAGATTGCCATAAATTGGAGGCCAACCTGAGCTACATAGCAAGACCCCAAAAAACAAAATATAGGCTGGGCATGGTGGTGCATTCCTGTAATCCCAGCACTTGGGGAGACTGAGGCAGGAGGATCGTTTCAAGTTTGAGACAAGCCTGGGCTACAAAGTAAGCTCAAGGCCAGCCTGAATTGCCTAGCAAGACCCTATCTCAAAAAGACAAAAACAAAACAAAACAAAATATATATATATA
>NW_004524669.1:2537233-2538670 GCF_000260255.1 Octodon degus | reverse complement strand
TATATTTACTATATATAATTTATATGTATGTATATTATACATGACATTCCAATGAGTATAGAATGTTATGTCATTGTGCTTTTCAATTACATTTCCCTAATGATTTGTAACACGAAGCATCTTTTCATTTATTTATTGCTCATGTGTATATCTTCTTTGGAGAAATGTCTGTTTAAATCCTTTGCCTTTTTGTATTGTTTGTTTCTTTGCGACAGAATCTCAGTATCTCAGAATCTCAGTATCTCCTGCTTTGGCCTCCAGGGTGTTGAGATTTCAGATGTGTACACCATGTCTTGTTTTCTTTGCCTATTTTTGAATTGAGTTTGTAATTGTTTTTTGTTGAGTTTTGTTTGTTTTGTTTTGGTTTTGAGACAAGGTGTCACTGTGTAACCCAAACTGGCTTCACATTCACAGTGATCCTTCTGCCTTACCCTTCTTTGTTGGAATATTACAGGTGTGAGCTACCCCACCCAGCTTCATATTTTTAAATTGTTGGTTGTACATAGTTAATTTTATTTGTAACGTACATTTAATTTTTTTCTCCTACTTGATTAGTTTGAAGGGAAATTAATGTTATCACTTGATATGTGTGTAAATTTATTTCCTAATTTTCTGCAATAGTTCTCTATATATTTTCTTTTATGGTACTAGAATGTTTAACAAGATTTCTAGTTTAGGGCCACTGAGACAGCTCAGCAGACTAAGTGCCTGCCTATGCAAGCACAAGGATTGGGTTTTGATACTCGGCACCACATGCTGCTCCAGCCCCGTCCCTGGCCAAGACCAGGCATGGTGGTACACACCTGCATTCCCAGCACTGGATAGGCTGAAAACAGGAGTTGAACTGCATGCATAGTGAGACCCTGTACCAAAAAGAAGCAAAACAAAAACACACATCAGGATTTCTAGTTTAGAGCTGGGTGTGGTGGTGTTTGTCTACAATCCCAATACTCTGGAGGATGAGGCAGGAGGATCATGCTGCATAGTGAAACTCTGTCTCTCTGTAGTTTTACTATCATTTTACTATCATTTCTTTCAGTCAAGCAAAATCCAGGTCTTTCTGTGGATTTTCTTTTATTTGTTTTCATTAGTGGCAAGGATATACAAATCCCACTAAGACTGATTGATTGATTGATTGATTGAATGAATGTATTTGGTTGTTGCAGGGTCTTACTATGCAGCTTGGACTCATAGTAATCCTCATGCTTTCAGCCTCCCCAGTGCTGGGATTACAGGTGTGGCCACTACACCTGGACTCTGGTGGCCCAGCCCACCCTGGGGGCAAGGCTGGCATGGCATGTGATGCCCTGGATCGAACTGCAGTCCCCACGGGTCCCTGTCTCTGAGATTTTTTTTTTTTTGGCGGTACTGGGGATTGAACTCAGGACTTTGTGCTTGTCAGTCTGGTGCTTACACCGCTGAGATTTTTTTTTATTT
>NW_004524669.1:2532618-2536873 GCF_000260255.1 Octodon degus | reverse complement strand
TTTTTTTTTTTTTTTTGGTGGAACCAGGGATTGAACTTAGGCACTTGTGCTTGCCAGGGAAGTGCTTATTCTACTGAGCCATCTTCCTGGCCCTATTTGTTCTCTCTCTCTTGTTTTTTTGTTTTTTGCTCTTTCAAATTCCCTTCCAAGAAAATCCTGTCCTGGAGTTTTGTTTATTTCTCTTTAAATCCTATATCTGGAAGAAAGCATTTATCTCATTAGAACCCTGATGTGACTCTTTATAGCAGCTGGCCTTTCAGGACTTTGGAACTTTCAGATCTCTTCTGTAAAGTGTATGTGTGTGTGTGTGTGTGTATGTCTGTGTGTGTGTGTTAGTGGAGGACAGATTCAGAGTATGCACTTGCTACAGAGGTATCATGGTTTATACCTCAATGTCCCCCAGAAGCCTCCAAGGAGGACCTTTGGGGAGGTTGTATCATGGGGTATGGTATTCATCTAGCTGAGCTACATACCTCCCCTTTTTATTTTTTATTTGGAGAAAGAGTCTTGTTAAGTCACTAAGTTGCAAACTGGGCTGGCAGTCGTGAACCTCTTGCCTCAGCCTCCTAGAGTGCTGGGATTACAGGTATGAACTCTCCACTGCGCGCTGTGATTTCCTATGTGACACGGTGGCCCGATCCGCTCAAGTACTTTAGTATTTTCAGTTTTAGGATGAATTTGATGGTTTTTCTCCTCTCCTCTGCTCTCCTCTTTCCTTGCTTCCTCCTCCTCCTCCTCCTCTTTTTCCTGACAGTTGAAGTCAGGGAATGCTGAGCTATGTTTGTTTGTTTATTTATTTACTTGAGTCAAGGACTTGCTTAAGTTTTCTTGTGGTTGCTCCAGTTCATCCTGACCTGTTGGCTAGCTTCTTTCCCCTCTCTTCTATTTTATCAGCCTATCTTTGTTCCACAGTAGAGCTCTAGGGGAGGACAGGAGGAGATAGAAGTAGGTAGGGCTGAATACAAGGTATATGTCCTCCTCTTTTTACTTATAATTATGTTGCATTTTTTGCATTCTCTTTGTGGTCCTAAAAGTGTAAACTTGCACAGAACTTTCATAGAGGTGAAACTTGTTATACAGCCTTTGGGCAGATGCTTGGTTTCCATTATTACTGTTGAGGACATAGCTAAGAGTCTAAATGTCATTACTTTGTAAGAATCTCACTTTATTCTCTGGCTGCTTTAACATGCAATATTTATGTCTATTTTTCTATAATTTTACTACTGTATACTCAGGTATGTGTTTTTTTTTTTCTGGCTTGGAATTCTTTGATATTCCTAAATCTGAGAATTGATATCTTATGTCCCATAAGATATGTAAGGTTTTTAGCCATTACCTATTTATGTAATGCACCTTCTTAATTTTTTTTTTCCTTTCCTTTCTTTATTTTTCTTTTTGGACAGGGGCTCACTAAGTTGCCAGGCTGGCCTCCAATTTACTATCCTCCTGCCCTAGCCTCCTGTGTAGCTCAATTATAGGCATGCACCACCACACTCAACCATAACAATGGATACAATGAAACAACCAGATAAAAATATTTTTAGACAATCAGCAACTGAGAGGGTTGGCTACTAATAGCCTTTACTAAGAGAACTTCTAAAAGATACAGTATTGATGTGTTCTGAGAGATAACACTGAGCTAAGAACTGCAAGTACTGTATACACCCACAGCAAAAGAAAAAGCAGCTACATTTACTGAAGTCAACAGGGAAGGTGTCCTCAGAGAGAGGAGCTTTGTGCCAGCAGAAACAAGAAGGGAAAAGAAGTGAGGCAGGGATGGTGGGGGAAAAATAAGTCAGGCTTTTGGGCTTCCAAGATGGGCCCCCACCTAAGGTATCTCTCACTGAATCTCTTGGGCATGGTTGACAGAAATGGTTGACAGGGTGCTGAGTCATTTCAAGATGATCTGATGTGCAGGACTTTCCCATAATCCATGTTGGGAGCTACGGAAGCTAGAAATTGGTCAAGTGTGTGAGAGCAGGACTAGGCCTCAGTGCCTAAAGCAGTCAAGCTACCTCAGTCCTGAGATAAGCATCCTGACCGGTTAATGTCAGCTATTAGTCACTAGGCAACCTTGTGTCACTAATTTTGCAAAGGTATAAATAAATGCCTCTGCTGTGGTGCTGGGGGTCGTCTCACCAACCAGGCAGACAGGCCACAACCCGACCCAGCCCTCATCTTCTTATCTATCATTTCCTCATTCCTGCTGCTGTTTCTCCCTGGTAGAATGAATCATATCAAGAGATCAACGGATCCCAACAAATCCCCTGTTATAATCATATTCAGGACATGCAATTGGGAGAAAAGTTACAGTAGTCAAGCTGCTGTGTAGCTAACCTGCATGTGCTCTGGCCTGGAGCTTTAGATTTCCTGGGTCTCTGTTATCCTTAGCCCTGCGGTGCTCCCCCCAGTCAGGTGGGTGAGGGGAAGTGGGACTGTGCCTCCACTGTGCTGCCTGCACTTAATCCACAAGCACTGGAAAAGGAAAGGGAGGTTATTGAAGCCAACTGTCAAAGAAGTATTCAAGGCTGGACAGGAGATTGCTGCAAATTCAAGGCCAGCACCCTTGAATTTGAGACAACCCCCAGCACCACAGTAGAGGCATTTATTTATACCTTTGCAAAGTTAGTGACACAAGGTTGCCTAGTGACTAATAGCTGATATTAACCGGTCAGGATGCTTATCTCAGGGCTGAGGTAGCTTGACTGCTTTAGGCACTGAGGCCTAGTCCTGCTCTCACACATTTGAATTTCTAGCTTCCGTGGCTCCCAACATGGATTATGGGAAAGTCCTGCACAGCAGTGAGTTCAAGCCCAGCCTAAACAGCAGTATTCAAAAGTTTCCCTCTCATTCAAAGATAAAATACAGACAAACTAGTCAGGATATCCCGAAAGGCATGTCTATGACTTTAGGAGAGAGGTGCGGGGGGGGGGAGAGAAAAGAAGAAGACAAAGACAAAGATGAAGAAGAAGAGAGCAAGAAGAAGGAGGAGGAGGAGGAGGGGAAGGAGAAGCAGAAGGAAAAGAAGAAGGAGAAGAAAGAAAGAACAGCAGTGCTGCTCCACTCTGACAACACAGGACTTCCACTTTAGCCCCAAGCCTCAAGCAGAGCAGATTCCCACTGCAACCTGGATGCTGATGATTCTCTAACAGATGAGGAAGATGACCATTTTTTTTTGGCGGAACCGGGGATTGAACTCAGATCCTTGCATTTGCCAGTCAAGCGCTTATCCTACTGAGCCATCTCCCCAGCCCCAAGATGACCATTTTGAAGAAAGTGGTGATGATAATATTTGGAGCTCTTCTTGCAGAATAGGAAAAAAATTTAAAAAGAGCTCAAGGAAACAGATGTGGTGGTGCATGCCTGTAAAATCTTAATGCTCAGGAGGCTGAGGCAGGAGGATCACTATGAGTTTGAGGCAAGCCTGGGCTACCTAGTGAGTTCCAAACCCGCCTGAACCTCATAGTGAGATCCTATGTAAAACAGCAACAGCAACACACACACACACACACACACACACACACACACACACACGCAAGCATGCATGCAAACATGTACAAAAGAGCTGAGGAGCAGGTCAGGAACAACAAGAACAAAAAGCTAAAGAAGAAAAACTTCATGTGGAAAACATTCTAAGTTGAAACCCCCTCCTTAATTTCATGGCCCTGTGCCAGCCTCAGGCCAACCTCAAAGGTAAGAGAAGGTGGCGATGATGCTGCCTTCAAGAACTGTGCAAAAGGTATAGATGCTCACAAGAAAGTCAAAAGATTTGTAAATGATACACAGTGATTTGAAATTCACAAACAGTGCATGGAGAGATATAAGAATAGTACAGTTTTATGTGCTTAAAGACTATAAAATGTTAAAATAAGTCTACTTTTTTTTTTTTTTTTTTTTTTTTGTGGTACCAGGGATTAAACTCAGGACCCTGTGCTTGCCAGGCAAGCACTAAAATAAGTCTAAACTAGGGAAATAATTTAGAAATTGGGGGGAAAAACATCAACTTAAGCCCAGCTAATATAGATTGAAAGGCATAACAAAAATTTTGAGCCAGGCGTGATGGCACAAACCTGTAATCCCAGAACTTGGGAGGGTGAGGCAGGAGGATTGCTGTGAGTTCCAGGCCAGTCTAAGCTCCAGATGAGTCCAAGATCATCCTGAACTACACAGCAAGACCTTGTCTCAAATAGAATAGAATAGAATAGAATAGAATAGAATAGAATAGAATAGAATAGAATAGAATAGAATAGAATAG
>NW_004524669.1:2527359-2532518 GCF_000260255.1 Octodon degus | reverse complement strand
TCCATTCTAGAGGTAGGATGAACAATGAAAGCAAGATGTTAGTGCAGTTGGTCTCTTCAGCTTGAGTGTCTTAAGAACAAACACAAACATCAGTCAAAGCAAACAATTTGTAACCCTAACATGCAGGTTGCTTTGAGGCACAGTCTTTTTTTTTTTTTTTTTTAATTTTAGGGAAGATTCTACAAGGTGTTCAGGGTCTCACAGCTAGCTCAGACTCATAGTGATCTGCCTGTTTACAGCCTCCCAAGAGCTGGGATTGCTGGTGCTGTCTCAGTGTGCCCCGGGGGTGGGGCTGACACGGCAGGCTCAGGGATTGAATGCCCAGCCCCTGTGCCTGCTTGCAGGCGCTTTAATCCACTGAGCTCCTTGGCCAGCCTGAGGTATAGTCTTTCTAAGCCACTCAAGTGAGTTCCCTATCTCCCTCCCCACTTGAGTTTGTATTTCTTTATAGTATTGTCTTTTGGGATGGGAGATTTTTCTGAGAAGCAGATGCTTCAGACAACCTTGGACCACACTGTGATTGATTACTGTACTCACACCTGCCTTTTAACTGGCAACTTTACTCATTTTTTCTCTCAAGGTTCCACTTGCCCAAAGACTCTCCAAGAAAGCTGACAGTAATATTTCACTCAGAGAGTCTGGGCATGGTGGCGCGTGCCTGTAATCCCAGCGCTTGGGGGGCTGAAAACAGGCGGATCACTACGAGTCCGATCTGTGCGGTGAGACCCTGTAGACCCTGTACTCAATGCATAAAAATAAAACAAACAGATGCACCAGAGATTGATAAACTATTAAGAAAATGTTAAATACTTAGCCAGGCATGGTGTGCATTCCTCTTGTTATGGTTTCTGTCTAGATGTCCCTCCACAAAGCCTCAAGTGGTCATAGCTGGGGCTTTTCTAAGCAGCTTGATCTAGAGTGTGTAACTGATTCATGGTGCAATGCTAGGATTAAGGGTGCTGTGATCGAGGGAGGTGACTACTACATCAGTCCCATGACTGGTTTGGCACCACTCTAATCCTGGTAGCCTAGACAGAAAGAATATAAGAGGGGCAAAAAGAAGCTGCTAAGGTTGTTTGGACTTGCTGCTTGCTGCCCTCTGCCTGTCCTGCTTTGCCATGGGCTGTTTCTTCCCTGTGATGCCCCTTTGCAATGGCTTTGGAGTCTTGCTTCTTTCACTTAGCACAAAAGATTCATTTGTTGGTTGAGGGACATTTGGGTTGTTTCCAGTTTGCAGGAATTATGCATAAAGTCATTAAAAACATTCACTTACACGTTTCATAAAGCAGAAGCTTTCATTTCTCTTCAATAAATATACAGGTGCAATATTGTTAGGTCATATGATAACCATATCTTTATAAGAAACCAACAAACTCTTAACTAAAGTAGATTTATTATTTTGCACTCTTACCAGCAATGTATGAGATGCCCAGTTGTTCCACATGTTTGACTGCACCCGATGTTGCCATTTTTAACAGCTCCATCGAGGTATAATGAATACACAATAAATAGTAAATATTGAAGCTACATAATTTGGTAAATTTTGACACACATATACCCCCTAAAAGCATCACTACAAGCAACATAATTAACATTCATTATCTTCAAAAGTTTCTCTTTTTTTTCATAATTTCTCCTTCTTAGCTCCTATTCTCAATTACCACTGCTCCACTCTTCATTATAATAGATTGATTTTCATTTTCTAGAAAAATATATAAATAGAATCATATACCTACTATTTTCATCTGGCTTCTTTCATTCAGCATAATTATTTTCAAATGTGTCTAAGTAGTCTGATGTAGCAATCTTTATTTTCCTATGAATGTAGTATTCAACTGTATGGGTATACCACAGGTCATTTATCTGTTCACCAGTCTATGAACATGAATCTGGATTGTGTCCAGAGTAGGGCTATTAAAAATAATGCTGCCATGAACACTGGTATATAAGTCTGTAAAAGGATAAATCTTCATTTCTCTTGGGGATGTAATGAATAAAAGAATAGATAATCAAATCATAGGGTCAGTACATGTTCAACTTTTTTGCTTGATTTTTTACTTCATTTATGTATTTAGTACAAGGTCTCACTATACAGCTCAGACTCATAATGATCTTCCTGTTTTCAGCCTCCCCAGTGCTGAGGTTATAGACATGTGCCACCATGCCTGGACTTGGTCTCAGGCTCAGCATGCCCCTGAGTCGGGGTCAACACAGTGTGCGGGACCGGGATCAAACTCTGGTCCCTGTGCTTGCCAAAGCAGGCACTTAGTCCACTGAGCTATCTCACTGGCCCTGGTTTGATTATTTTGAGATGGAGTCTCATTATGTAGTCTCATTGCCAAACTCATGGCAATCCTGACTCCTGAGTGCTGGGATTACAGGTGTTTGCCACTACACTCAGCAACTGTTCAAACTGCAATTTCCAAGTCTGCTGTGCTCCACTGACGTGACCTCACAGTTGTACCTGTACCTTAGGGTCGGAACCATTAATCTCCTCAGAGAGTTAGCTACATCAGTTTCCCCAGGGAGCTTGACTGCACAGTGAAGCCGTAGTTGTCACAGTTCAATTCAAGAGTAGGTCTTGTCTCTCATTAAAAACATGCTTGGGGACCCGGAAGATGGCTCAGTAGAATAAGCACTTGCCTGGCAAGCGCAGGGGCTTCAGTTCAATCCCTGGTTCCGAGAAAAAAAAAAAAAAAAAAAAGAAGAAGAAAGAAAGAAAAGAAAAAAATAACATGCTAAACATGTGAAGGGTAGCTTTTAGTAAATAATTTAGGAGATTGATTGATTGATTGATTTTGTGGTACTGGGGATTGAACTCAGGCCCCTGTGCTTGCCAGGCAGGTGCTTATTCTACTGAGCTATCTCCCCAGCCTTCAAAAAGAATTTTTTTTTTAAATTTTATTTATTTGTGTGTGTGTGTGTGTGTGTGTGTGTGTGTGTGTGTGTGGCCAGCTCAGCCCACTAGGGGGCGGGCTGGCTGCCATGTGGTGCTGGGGGATTGAACCTTGGTCCCTGTGCTTTGCTAATCTTGTTCTAAGTAGGTGCGTTAGACCACTGAGCCATCTCACCAGCCCCTCAAAAAGAATTTTTTTAAAGGTATTTGGTACAGGGTCTCACTACACAGCTCTGACTTGTAGTGATCCTCCTGTTTTCAGCTTTCCCATCACACTGGGATTATGGGTATGTGCAATCATGCCCGGTCTCAGTGGCTGGCTCAGCAAGCCCAGGGGGTGGCTAGCTGGTGCTTCATGTAGTGTTGGCAACTGAACTCCGAAGCCATGCCATATGGTGCTGGTGAATGAACTCCAAAGCTGGGTTCCTGTGCTTGCCTAAGCAGGTGCTTAGTCCACTGAGCTATCTTAAAGATTTTTGTTTTTTGGCTGGCTCAGAGGGTGGGTCTGGGGATTGAACCTTGGTATCCTGCACCTGACTGCGTTTGCATAAGCAGGCACTTAAACAACTGAGCTAACTGGCAGGCCTCCTGCTGAACTATCTTGCTGGCCCTAGTATAGCTATTTTTACTATATTCGTTTTTCCTACTGAAGTGCAAGGGATATCTTTCCATGTTCTGAAATCCTCTTTGATCTCTTTTTTTCAGATTACTGTAAGTTTTCACTGTATAGATCTTTTACTTGCTTTGTTAGAATGATTTCTAAGTATTTCATTTTTTTTGGATGTTATTGTGCAAGGCATGGTTTCCCTAATTTCTCTTGGTGCATTTGTTGTTTGTGTACAGAAATGCTATTGATTTTTGAGTGTTGACTGTATACTGCTATGCTACTGAATTTGGTTATTAAATCACAAGTCTTTTGGCGGAGTTTTTGGGTATTCCATGTACAGTATCAGGTCATTTTCAAATAATGTTAATTTCTTTCTTTCTTCCCAATCCTTATTTCTTTTATTTCTCTTTCTTATCTAATTGCTGTGGTTAATGTTTTCAGAACTATATTGAATAGGAGTGGTGACAGTGGACATCTACGTCTTGTTCCTGATTTTAAAGTAAAGGCTTTCAGTTTCTGTCCATTTAGTATGATGTTGACTGTTGGTTTGTCATAGATGGCTTCTATCTGGTTGAAGTAAAGACCATCTATTCTGATTTTCTCTAAGGTTTTTATCATGAATGAATGTTGGATTTTGTCAGAAGCTTTTTCTTCATCTACTGAGATGATCATGTGGTTTTTGTCTTTGGTTCTGATGATGTCATGTATTACATTTATTGATTTGTGTCCATTGAACCATCCTTGCATTCCTGGTATGAATCCCACTTGGTCATGTTGTATAATCTTCTTAAGGATTTGCTACATTCTGGGTTTTTTTTTTTTTTGTTCGTTTTAAATGTATTTAGTACAGGGTCTACAGGATCTCACTACACAGATTGGACTTGTAGTGATCCTTCTGTTGTCAGCCTCCCAAGTGCTGGGATTACAGGCATGCACCACCATATTCAGTGTCAATCACAGTCTCAGCATGCCCCAGGGACAGGGCTGGGACAGTACTCTGGGGATTGAACCCCTCTCCCTGCATCTGCCTAAGCAGGCGCTTTAATCTGCTGAGCTATCTGACTGGCCCTCTATAACTGGCTTTAATGATGGGTATTGTATCAACATTATTACCATCCTCCCAGATGTAGCTAATCTGTTGGCACTACAACAAAAGCAGACCTTGATGGTCTTATAGGAAAAAGATACACACATAAAAGATTCTACACTTTTTTTTTTTTCAGAACTGGGGATTGAACTCAGGCCCTTGCACTTGCCAGGGAAGTGCTTATTCTACTGAGCCATCTCCCAGGCCCCCCTCAAAAGATTCTATTATTATGTTGAGTTTCTGGAATTTTGATTATAATATGCCTGGCTATAGAGTTTTTTTATCATAACTAATTGGAATTTCTATATTATGTCTCACTTAGTTGCATGTCAAATTATTTTTCAAAGCAATCTTTTTTCATGATCACTAACCACAAGCCTGTCTTCCATATCTGAGATTGGCTTAATCTACTACAGACACTTTCAGTGGAATTTTTTTTCCTGGATAACTGCTCAAATCTGCCTTATGGATTTCATTTCTTTTCTGCTGAACATTCATGGCTTCCATAATTTTCTTAAGTTCCTCTAATTTTTTGTCTGTATCTGCTCTAGAGTCATTAAGCATGGTGT
>NW_004524669.1:2512729-2527211 GCF_000260255.1 Octodon degus | reverse complement strand
GTTCTGGCTGGCATGTGGTGCTGGGGGATTGAACCGCGGTCCCTGATGCTTTTGCTAAGCTTGTTCTAAGTAGGTGCTTTTTAGACCACTGAGCCATCTCTCCAGCCCTGAGAAATTATTTCTGATTTGATTTTCTAGAGCTTCATTCAGTTGCTCTATTGTTGTCACTGCAGAGAGACAAGGCAGGTGGCTTTTTGATTGCCCACCTCATTGCCTCTTAGGCTTGCTTTTGCTGAACTGGAGGTCTGTGTGTTCATCTTGTTTGTCTTTTCATTTTCCTTTCTTTATTTAGCTTAATATCTGAGGTGACATTTGTCAATTGTCTATGGTGAGTTGCTTTATTGCTGGTATTCAGAACCTTTAGGAAATGATTACTTCTCAGAGGTGTCTTGCTGGTATAGCTAGTTTTTGGGTTTTGACTCTTCAGTTTATTGGGGAGGAGAAGCTGCTGCCTGCTTGGCCCAGCTCTTGGGTTTTTGGTCCTGTGCCACAGTATTTTCTGTGACCCTTAGTCAATCTCAGTCTTGGAATACTAAGAAGAGCTGTTTAGAACAATTATGTCACTTTTGGTTATAGCAGTCCTATCAGCAATTACAATAGAATCAAAACACAGCCTAGAAAATGACAAACTGAGCTAACTATTAACTTGCCACCTTAACTTGTTGTGTGGACTAGATTTGTGGCTATATAACAAAATCTAAAACAAACCAGAAAGTTATATGAAGCATACAAGTACTTCATATGTAAACTTTACCCTCAGGGGTTAATGTTTAAAATGGGTAAGAGAGAAAATACACAAATGGAAAAAGAGGAAAAGATTAGAAGTAAGGCTGGGAGACAAAGGAGATCACATTAACTTTGGGAAACTGGTATAGAAGATTGCAGGGAAAGAGGATATGATAAAAAGAACAGAACAGTACTATAACCACAAGGATTCTAGAAACCATATTCTCACTCATGTAAAAACAAGATCAAACAATGAAAGAGAAAACAAAAACAGAAACCACCACTACCACCACTACCATCACCACCACCACACCACCACCACCACCACCACAACAACAACAACAACAAAAGAGAAAAAAGCCTACTTTCAGGTTTGTCTCTGTTATCACTAGTAGACAATGTGTGGAGATCAAGTACTGATCCATACTGATTTACCCCAGTAATCCAGCAGTAGCTTTTTGGCAAGGTAGTAGATAATCTCAGTGAGCCTGCACCTTCTGCCCAAGACCAGACCAATTTAGCCTAAAACCATCAATGCACCTTCCAGGGGCCTGAGCCCAGCTGGGAGCCACTAGATGGAGCCAGCAGCTACTCTGAGTTCTTAGCTCAGCTAGCTGCTCTCCAAGATAGTTCAAGGAACTTTAATAGGGTGAAATGACAAGGCAGGTACTATATGGGTCAAATGATGATGAAGCAATAAGATTACTAGTATAGTTGCTTAGGTAATATTGATCCAATGGTAGTAAGGGCATATTGATGACATCATTAATCTTGGTTGATAATCTTTATCTTAATTTTATTTTATTAAGATAAGGTTCAGGCTAGCCTTGAATCATTATGTAGCCCAGGCTGGCCTCAAACTCATGGTGATCCTCCTGCCTCAGCCTTTCCAGAGCTAGGATTACAGGCTTGTGGCACCACACCCAATTCAGTAATCTGTAGTCTTCTTTTTTTTTGTGGTACTGAGGACTGAATTTAGGACCTTGTTCTTGCCAGGCAGGCACTTATTCTACTGAGTTATCTCCCAGTCCAGAATAAATTCATTCTGCTTTAAATCTGTTTGTTATTATTAGCCTATTTTCTTCCATCTTTTGTTTATTTATTTATTTTTTGTATTTATTTATTTATTTATTTATTTTTTTAGTATAGGGTCTACAGGGTCTCACTACACAGATCAGACTTGTAGTGATCCTCTTGTTTTCAGCCTTCTAAGCACTGGGATTGCAGGTGTACACCACCATGCCCAGTCTCATTCACCAGGGCAGCATGCCCCAGGGGCAGGGTCAGCAAGGCACACAGGGGATCAAGCCCCAGTTGCACCTGCCTAAACTGACACTTTAGTCCACTGAGCTATCTGGCCAGCCCCTGTAGTTTTCTATGTAGTCTTTGTCTTAGTGGTTTTAGTCTTAGTCTTAGTGGGTGGGAGAGGAGGGTCTTCCCCTAATGAGATCATGGGAAATTTCAAAGAGGTGATATCAAAAATCTCAAACTTCTATTTATCCCTCAGGGAAGTATGACAGTCTGGCCATTATGAATTTAATGTTCAGATGCACCTCCAACCACAGTCTCAGTGCCATTCTCATTTTCTGTACAGACTTCCTTAAGTGCCAGCCCTCACTGCCTACAATATTTCTACCTAACTTAGGTGTCTATAATATCCCACCCTCTAAAGAGGTATCCTTAACTGTGTTTAGGAAAAAAAGGGCATAGTTTCCATCTAGTTGCTTCAAGCTGAGAAGAGTCAGTAAAGGAGAAAGCACAGTCAGGGGCCATCTCCAGAGGTCTAATCCAATGGGCCTTGACTAGACATAATATTGCAGTTATGAACTCCCTTTACAAAGTTGACATAGTGGATCTTGGTAAAAAGAGTCTGGCACATTTGTTGTTGGTTTACTTGGACTTTGGTATCCTCTAGGCAAGAATAAAATAATTTTCCAAGAAATTAAGGCATGTATAATTAAAGAATAAGCACTAGAATGGAAAGGCCAGTTGAGGAAAGAGCCATGACTAGAAACTGCTCTTAGGGGACTGGAATAGCAAAACTGTAACCAGTTGGCTCTTAGACCCCTCTATTAATGGGGTTATCTATAAGTCTTCATCTTATAAATATCTATAAGATAGTTCTTGTTGTAAATCCCACTAGCTTTAGCTGTAAGAAGATGGAGACTTCAGTGCTTTTAAAGGACAATTATGGATAAGGTTAAAGATTCTTGTTGGGCCAAGGAGACAGCTGAGTGGCATAAGTTCCTTCTTGGCAAGCACAAGTTCCTGAGTTCAATCCCTTGTCCCCCCCAAAAAAAAAATTCTTGCTGAGCTCATATAGACTCCACTGTATTTTTTTTTAATGTACAATAACCATGGTCAGTTACCAGTGTACCTGGAAACTGTCAGAAGGGGTCAGTGATTGAAGCCCCTTTTGATATCTAGTTTTTCTTACTATGGTATTGTTTTCATCTTTTGGCTATACTTTTCTCTTATGTGTTTAATATCAAGTTAAGGTGAGACTTGTGGCAATCAAAATTAACTCTTGCTCTCTATTAAGGTCAGTTAAATCTCCTCAGGCATTTCTTTTGAAACCATGTACAAAACCTCCCAGCTTATCTGTCAGTGTTAGCTGGCAGGATGGGTTATGGTCTTCCTTGACCTTGACCTATGAAAGGATGGGAGACTTTTTCCTCTTTGTGACCTTGTTTGGTGACACTGTACCTTTGTTGATTCCTGTCCTCTGGGGTGAGGCAATCTCCCTGCTCAGGAGGTTGGGTGACTCACCAAAGTTATAGGCTCCCATAGAAAAGGTTCTCTCAAACTACTTTGGCAGTAACAATACACAATGTACTAACCATTGTTACTCTCCTAAGATCTTGTTTTGAGATTTTGTACCATTGTTTTTATTTCTTTTGTTTTAAAATAAAAATAACTAATGTCAAAAAAAAAAAAAAAAAGAAAAGAAAAGGTTCTCTCATGTTGGGGATCCTTATTGACCTTGGAGGGCCAGGGCCCAAATATTGGCTGTCTTCTTAGCCAAGTTACTTCTCTAGTTTTAGTCTCCAAACATCAGTTGTTGAAAACCCAAAAGAGAAGATCAGTGTCATCAGTATCTCAGAGGGAGCAATGAGTTCAACTATTGTAATCTCATCTGAATAGCAAATATATCCAGAGGACTGTTATTTCTTACCAACCATGGTTATTTTATTTTTATTTTTCTATGGTTGTTTTAGTAGTTTAATCTGTACAGTATGTTAACAGACAATATTTATAAAGTTCACATAGGATTTCAGCATGGGAATCATGATGATATTTTATCTTTCCAACACAATGTACATCTTAATATAGAGCAGCCGTTTTAGTCCAACATCTCTATCTGATCATGAGGCACTAAATGACAGAAAGATAATCTCACCTAATTTGCTATCCTTCAATAGGATGCCATCAAAGAAGAATGTCCTTGTCTGTAAATCTACCTTAGAAGTTTATAGCATCTACCCTTCAGTTTTTAACATTTTACATTAGTTGGGCTGCTTGGTGCCTGAATATCTCCAAGTGTAGTAACATACACATCACACGTGCCACAACACCTGGCCTATAAACAGATTTTTCACCTGCATGAATGTCCAATGGGACAATTGAGGGACAATTCATTGTGTGAGAATGTCTATCGTACTTGGGCTAGCATTCTTTAGTACCTTTTACTAAATGTCAGTAGTACTTTCTTCCAATCATTGTGACAATCAAAAGTGGTTCCACAAATTTCTAAATTCTACATATGAGGCAGTAGTTATTCCCATAAAGAACTTCTAGAATAAAATGATAAATGGAAGATATCTCCTGATAGATTGTTGAGTAAAATAGATAATGAAATAAAAGCCATGTCAGAAATCTGGAAGTGGTGGGACATCCTTATAATCCCAAAATTTTGGAGGCTGAGGCAGGAGGATCAGGACTTGAAGGCCACCCTGCACTATGTAACAAGTTCAAAGCCAGCCTGAATATATAGTGGGACCCTGTATCAAAAGCAAAAAATTAAAAAGCTACGTTTGAGGAATATTCTGTTAACTACTTTTCCTTCAGGTCTGAGGGCGAAGTAGAAAAAGAAAAAAAGAAGCAATTTTTATTTTTCCTTTTCTATTTTCTTTTTCTTAGCAGTTAAAATGAGGCAGAGGAAGTTTATAAATGCTAAGAAATAAAAGTCATTTTAATAAAAGTTAGAGTTATAATACAAGCACAGCTTCAAATCCAGTGCATTTTCCATTGTTATCATAGCATTGCTGGGATGATAAAAACAGAAAACATGTTTTTCATTTTGCAGTGCTGGGGATGAAATCCAAGGCTTTGAGCATACTAGACAAGCAATTTGCCACGTAACTACATTCTCAGCTCTTTTAAAATTATGATACAGTGGCCGGGGAGATGGGTCTGTAGAATAAACACTTCCCTGGCAAGCACAAGGGCCTGAGTTCAATCCTCAGTTCTGCAAAAATAAATAAATAAAAATAAAATTATGACACAGAGAAGATTTTTTTCTTAAATGGGAAAATCTGAGACCCACTGTAAAGCCAAAATTACCAAGAATTTAATTGGACAGCTTCATATTAACTGATCTGATAGTGACATTCTAGGAACAAAGGTGACCAAAGATTCTTTCTTTCTTTCTTTTCTTTCTCTTTTCTGGGTTGTTTGTTTGTGACAGGGTCTTGCTATGCAGTTCAGTCTCGCCTTGAACTCATGGTCACCCAGGCTGATCTCGAACTCACAATAATCCTCCTGCCTCAGCATCCTGAGTGCTGGGATTACAGGTGTGAGCCACAACATCTGGCCAAAGCTTATTTCCAAACTAAGAATTTATTAATATGTTGCTCCTTCTTACCCTAATAGGACATTAATGTGCAGCTGGGTGACATAATGAACAATGTGAACCGAATAATAACTCGCTATATTGCTCTGGATCGTAACTTATCTCCTGAAAGGAAGATCTCTCATGCAGAATCTAAGAAAACACAAAGAAACCTTCTTTTGGAGAAAATGACTGCTTGTGCTAAAGCTGCTGACCTTAAAGAAAAGACCCTTGTCTACATGTTATCTTGGTTGGAAGAATGGAGTAAGTTTCCATAAATGGTTTTCAGAGGAAAACTACAAGGTTAATAAAAAATGATAGAGAAGAAAACCTATACGTAAAATTTGAACAATTAATCAGCCTAAAGAAGGGAAGACTAAGGAGGTTATTCAGAGACAAGTTGTCCTCTGTTCAACGAAGAACAAAACAAGAAAGATACAGGCTTAGTGCCCGTTGTCCTTTTCTTTAAGCTCGCCTGAATGTTTACAAACAGAGCCCAGGCTTGGGCACTATTTCTTTGCATAGAGTGATTCCCACTGTGGTCCATTCCCTGCTTAACTCCTACTTGTATTAGAATGTAAGTAGTAGGGAACTTACTTTAATTAATGCTGTATCTACAACATCTAGAATGGTACAAGACAGAGTAGATATTAGTGGAATTAAAGAATGTATAAGCTAAGAATACAGGGGGAAAAGGATGTAATTCTGTTGTGAGAAGCCATACACTCATATTTTAGATACATATTTTTCTCGAGATAGGAAAATAAACCAATAGCTAGTTACTGTTTAACCTGATTCATACTTCCATGTACTAGTTAGCACTGCAGTCCAAGTCTCTCCCTTTATAATTTCCTCACAGAGAAAAGGCTCACAATATAAGAATTTTTAAAAATTATCAGAATAACAGTTAGTACAAAGTAACTATATTTTCTAACAGTACTATATTAAATGATTGCCTAATATAAGCCTGTATTATAATGTATTTATCTGCACACAAATAATTTTTTAAAATTTTCTTTAAGGTGCTATTTTGTCTGATATAACTCTAATGGATGTTGAAGAACACCACCACTGGATAGCACAAATGGAGATGTTACCAGATGTGTTAAAAGCCATTAACAACAATGTCAAGCTAATGTGTAAGATTAGTAGAGCTTTCCTTGAAGATAAGAAGAAACAGAAGAAAAAAATGTGTAAGTGTGCTTTATGACATGGGATATAGAGTTGGACTCTTTCTAAAACTATAGCTTTATTGAGGTACAACTTGCATGCTTTCATGTTAAGTGCACACATATTTTCAATAAACTTACACAATTGCACAATAATCGCCATAATCCAATTTTAGGGCATTTCCATTTTCCAACAAGATCTTTTGGGCTCATTTGTAATCTGTCTTCTCACCCACAGCTCCAGGCAACCGCTAGCATATTCTGTCTTCATGTATTTGCTTTTCTGAGATATTTTATACAAATAGAATATTATATATTGTCTTTTAATGTCCTTTATTTATTTATTTATCACAGTACCAGGGATTGAACTCTGGACCCTGCACTTGCCAGGCAGGTGCTTAAGCCGCTTAAGCATGCACAATTCCAACACGAGTTCGGCTGTCACACTTCACACTGCCAGTTACAGCGTGTGACAGGGGCTTAGCCACTCACGTCACCCCCACATGTGCATGCTTCACCACCTCACTGATAGATCAAAGGTGAGGGCTGCATAATGAAATATATTAAGAGAACACATTCATATAGCTTTTACTACAGTTTATTGTGATAATTGTTTTATTCATATTCGTAATATTCATATTAATAACAACAGTTGTTATTGTTAATCTTTTACTGCTAACCTAATTTATAAATTAAATTTTATGATAGATATGTATGAATAAGAAAAAAATATATGTACGATATGGTATACTGTGTGATTTCAGGCATTTGCAGGTGGTCTTACAGTGTATCCCTCACTATACAGGAAAGGGACTGGATATTTATTTTCCTTTTTTTTCCTTTTTATTTTTTGAGATGAAGAGTTTGCTGTTCCCCAAATTCTTTGGCTCAAGTTATCCTTCTGCCTCAGCCCCCCAAGAAAGTACAACTGTAGGCACATGACACCAAGCTTGACTTTATATTTTAAATAATCACAATCTGCTCAGATTAGTACTGACCCAATTCCAATAAAATATAGAATCTTTTTAAAAAAATATAGAATCTTTACATCAATAGCTCCATTCCCTTCCACTCCTTTGTATTATCACTGGTATATACAGTACACATTTGTAAGGTAAATAACATAATTTTATCATTATTCTTTGCTACTATAAATTGAGTATTTATATTAACCATCCGAAATCATGTGTTGAAATCTAGCCATGGATGTGCTACTCTTAGGCCAGGCCTTCAGGGTATGATTAAATCTTGATTTCAAAGCCCTCACATGGGATTAGTGTCACTCTTACCAAGAAAAAAAAAAAATTTCAGCAAGCACAAAGTCCTGGGTTTGATTACCAGTGGTAGGGGGAGCACCATTTAGAGAAGCAGGCTCTGACCTTATGCGGAACATGTCAGCACCTTTATTCTTGGGTTTTTTTTAAGACAGTCTCACCATGTGGTCCAGGCTGTCCTTGAACTCACTGTGTAGCCTAGGCCAGCCTCTTTCTAGAGGTAATCCTCCTGCCTCAGCCTTGAGGGCTGAAATTATAGGTATGTGCCACAACATCTAGCTGCCACACCTTGATCTTGGACTTCCCAGCCTCCAGCATTTCTTTTCTTTTTTCTTTTTTTTTTTTTTTTTTTTTTTTTGCGGAACTGGGGATTGAACTCAGGCCCTTGTGCTTGCCAGGGAAGCGCTTATTCTACTGAGCCATCTCCCCGGCCCCATTTCTATTGTTTATAAGACATCTAATGTATGATATTTTGTTATAGCTAAATACATCATCTTTTAACTCCTGCTTCAGCCTCTACAGTGCTGATATTATAGGCCGTGTACCACCACACGTGGCTCTCCTCTTATTCACAACTTATATTAGCATATATACTTGTTATCAGGATACTTTTTTTTAAGTACTAGGAATTGAACCCATAGCTCTATGCATGTTAGGAAAACACTCTGCCACTGAGCTACATCTCTATTCTTTTCCATTCTGAAGCAATCTTATGATGTTTCTCAGACTGGCCTTGAATTTGTAATTTTTCTCCCTCAGCCTCCTGAGTAGCAGGGATTACACATGTGTACCACCTAACCATAATTCCATAATTTATATTTAATAAACCTATATTGGAAAATTATTGTTGTTGTTATTATTATTATCATTATTATTGACAGGGTCTTGCTATGTAGTTCAGGCTGGCCTTGAACTCACCATGTAACCCAAGCAGCCCTCAAACTCATGGTAATCTTCCCGCTTCAGGCTCCTGAGTACTGGGATTACAGGCAGGCACCACAAAGCCTGGATGGAATATTATTATTAGCTAAATTTCCCCATTCAGAATTTCTTTTTTTTGACCTTTTTGTGCTTCAGATGATTACCTTAGTCATCATGTCTGCTTAGCACCACCCCCTTTTATTTTCAGCAATGGGGGATTGACCTCACAGGCTCTGCACTGTGCTAAAGCCCAAGCTTTTTTTATTTTTATTTATTTATCTTTTTTTTTTGTGTGTGGCTGGTACAACCCACCCTGCAGGCAGGGCTGTCATAGCATGTGGTGCTGGGTATTGAACTGTGGTCCCTGCACTTGCCTAACTTTGCCTAAGCAGGCAGCTTTAGAACGCTGAACTATCGTGCCAGCCCTCTTTTCAAAATTTTTAAATTTTGAAATAGGATCTCTCTAAATTGCCCAGGCTACATGAGAACCTTTGGTCCCTTCTGCCTCCACCTCCAGCTTGCTGGGATTATAGTCGTGTTGCCATCATGCCCTGCTGTAGCCTTATGTGACTGTGGCAGTTTCTCAGGCTTTTCCTTGTGTTTGATGTCCTTGGCAGTTTTGAAGAGTATGGTCATGTATATTTCAGAATGCTTCTTTATTGGAATTTGTCTGATTTTTCCTGTTGAGCCTAGAATTGTGGATTTTTAGCAGAAAAAACATGAGGGCCGGGAGATAGCTCAGTGGAATAAGCACTTCCCTGGCAAGCGCAAGGGCCTGAGTTCAATCCCCGGTTCTGCCACAAAAAAAAAAAAAAAAAAAAAAAAAGAAGGAGAAAAAACACGGAGGTAAAATGCGATTTTTTTTTTTTAATTTTACATTTATTTAGTGTGTGTGTGTGTGTGTGGCCAGCTCAGCCCACCAGGGGGCGGGGCTGGCTGGCATGTGGTGCTGGGGGATTGAACCGCGGTCCCTGTGCTTTGCCAAGCTTGTTCCAAATAGGTGCTTTAGACCACTGAGCCATCTCACCAGCCCTAAAATGCGATTTTCATCATCATGCCATCCCAAGGGCAGTGATACCTGCCTTTGTGGCTTGATACTGATCTTGACCACCAGGCTAAGGTGACCAGATTTCTCCACTATGAAGTTACTTTTTCTCTCCTCCCCATATTGTAAGCTCTGGAGGAAAGTCCGCATGTGCAGCCCACCCCCAAGGAACGCAAAGCCCAGCTGCCATTCCTTTATGGTGCAGCACCTACATAGTGTTTATTTAGGGGCTAAATTTTTCTGGTGAGTCTTTATCCTATAGTTATCTATTAATTTAGGCTAAATTCTCTAGTCTTAAACATAAATAGACCACAACATGAGAGAAGAACTGCAGTTCATTTTGGGGTGTTTTTCTTCTTCCAGTATCTCGAGGTACTCTCTGGAAATCTTGGAAAGAAAGAGCTACGAAGCGACCTGCAACAGCCCATGCTTTAAGACCAGATCAGATTATTAGTGATCAACTTGCTACAAGTACAAAGGTTGCAGAAATTCAAGATATGCTACAGGAACTCATAGGCACAGCAATGTTCAACAAATTGGAAACCAGTGCTATTAACTATATAGCATCAACAATACTAAACTTCTATAAAGCCTTGAATACGCTAAATGATGAATTAAAAATTATGAACTTCCAAAATGCAATTATGTATGTAGAAGAAACAAAAGAAGATGAAAAAGATATCTCCCTGAAGATAATGCAAGATCTCAGTGAACAAAATGAAATGCTTACTCAGAAACTTAAAGATGCAGAAGAAAAATATGAACAACTTATTCGATCCAAAGTTGTTTCAGGACCCCGAGCACACATAGCATCACCCACATTCACAAGCTTGAAAGTACCACCTGGGCTTTCTCCACAGTCCTCAGTGGCCATAGAGGACACTATGGACAGTATTTTAACCAAAGAATTCGAAAATATAGATGAACCCCAAAGAAAAGGGACCAAAAGCACTGGGAAAAAGTGGGATGCAGCAGTTTCCTATACACCTCAAGTTGAAATGACTCCAGATTTAACTGATCAACAACATATTTTACCTGAGAAAAAGCGGAAAATTGTGTCTCACGAGATTACTGGAGATAACATATCACTGAAGAGAGATGATGATAAAAAAGATGGGACTGTTGGGTCTTCACCCCAAAACAAAAAGTTCACAAAAGACCCACATTCACAGGAGACTTCTGAATCAAATTTGAGTGCTGGTAAAGATGAACAAAAAGGCTTAGAGACCAAACCGGGTCAATACTCTGAGCAACAAACCCTGGAAAAGAAGAAAAAGCGAAGAAAATCATCTTCTGAAGCCAAATCAAAGTCATCTACTGAATCAAAAAGCCAACATATCTCTTCTATGGAAACAAAGAATCAAGAACAGAAAAGTGGAAAAAGTATGTGGGAGCAATTCAAGCCCAAACCTGAATATTCACCTGGAAAAGGTCCAGTTCCATCAGAGGCTGAATTAGAACTCACCACCAAATTGATGAAGGACAAAGACACCAGAAGTGAGCAGACAGAGCCATTCAGGACAATCAAGGCTGATTTCACTTCTGAGCCACAGAAAGTTGAAACACAAGGAAAGAAACGCCAAATCTTTTCAGGAACTACTACAAGCAAAGAAGAAAAAACTGAAGAGGAGATGTACATCTTCACCAAACAAGCCCCGTTTCAGCAACTTGCTAAAGCACAGTCAAAGGTCACGAAAGAGACTCTAGCAAGTCCAGATGGCAAAAGTGAACAGAGCAACATAGAGTTATTTCAAAAAGCTATACTGGCTTTCCTGAAGGAAAAAATTGATAGCACAGGAAAGCCTTTGGATAAAAAGAGAGTGCTGAAGGAAGAAGAGTTACTTATAAAAGCAGAAGGTGAAAAGCTGGGAGTCATAGAGGCAAAGATGGAGGAATATTTCCAAAAAGTGGCTGAAACTGTAGCTAAAATCTTGAGAAAATACAAAGACACAAAAATGGAAGGACAAGTTGGAGAGAAACGTATAAAACAAAAGCAGGGACTCCCACTTATGCAAGGATCACCTGAAAAGGAGTTATCAATTAACGTAAAGCCTGAAGTTAGCTCCTTCCTCTCAAATGAGAGCACAGACCTATTAATTAACACTTTATTACAAATGATCTTAGCTGAGATGGAAAGTGAAAGAGATGTTCCAAACATTTCACTAACAGAAAACATCCCCGAGGAGAAAGGAAAAAGGCAGCAGGAGAAATATTTGCAAGGCCAAGAACAGATGCCTGGTGGTGCGGATCTCAAACATCTCTGGAAGAGCTCTCAGAAGACACTTGACAATTTGGAGGCAAAAAAGGCATTGCTCCAGGTGAAGAAGATAAAGGAAGGGCCACAAGGGCAGAAACAGCGGCAGGAAGAAGAGATGGGGAGGGAAGGGCAAACACAGGGGGTTCAAAAACAGACTCAACAAGATGAGAAGCAAAAACAATGGAAAAGTAAGAGAGATGAACAGAAGACAAAGCAGCAGCAGCTGGAAGCACAGAAGCAAAAGATGAAAGAAGGAGGAGTGCCCTTGGAGGAGGAGAGAGAGAAGAGCCAGCAGATTCAGAAGGAAATGTGGCTTCAGGACCTGAAAATGAGTAGGGGAAAAGATGACAAGGAGAAGTTGAGCGAAGAGCTAGAGGACCTCAAAAGACAGAGGCCGAACACAGCTAAGTATCAGATGACAAAAAGACCCGAAGAGTTAGTAAACATGATCACCCAAAATTCAGTGAAATTATCTCCAAGGGGAAAGAGCACAATGAAAAATAAGACCCAACTATATCAAGGAAAAAAGATGCAGATAAATCTTAAGACATTAGAGAGTTTTCCAGAAGGAAAGTACCCCCAAACAGACTCTCCTATCACCTCCACTCAATCCTTTCCAACTGGCACCAGTCTTGATTCTCGGCAGCCTCTGACAAAATACATCACTCCCAGTCCTCAGCAGGCTCAGGATCAAGAGATCACTCTCACTTCTAGGAAGGCGAAGGGCCTGGAGGTCACTCTGACCCAACAGGCTCAGGTTGATGGGATTACTCTGACCCCTGAGCAGGTTCAGGCTCAAGGGATCACTCTGACCCCTCAGCAGGCCAAAGACCTGGGGATCACTCAGACCCCTCAGCAGGCTGAGGCTCAAGGGATCATTCCCATACCTCGGCAGGCCAAGGATGTGGGGATGACACTCAGACCTCAGCAGGTTCAGGCTCAAGGGATCACTCTCACACCTCAGCAGGCCAAGGACCTGGGGATCACACTCACACCTCAGCAGCTTCAGGCTCAAGGGATCACTCTGACCCCTCAGCAGGCCCAGGACTTGGGGATCACTCTGACCCCTCAGCAGGCTGAGGCTCAAGGGATCATTCCCATACCTCGGCAGGCCAAGGATGTGGGGATGACACTCACACCTCAGCAGGTTAAGGCTCAAGGGATCACTCTGACCACTCAGCAGGCCAAAGACCTGGGGTTCACTCTGACCCCTCAGCAGGCTCAGGTGCAGGCTCAAGGGATTACTCTCACCCCTCAGCAGGCCCAGGACCTGGGGATCACACTCACCCCTCAGCAGGTACAGGCTCAAGGGAAAACTCTGACCCCTCAGCAGGCCAAAGACCTGGGAACTGCTCTGACCCATCAGCAGGCTCTGGCTCAAGGGATCACTCTCACACCTCAGCAGGCCAAAGACTTAGGGATCACTCTGACCCCTCAGCAGATTCAGGCTCAAGGGATCACTCTTACCCCTCAGCAAGCTCAGGCTCAAGGGATCACTCTGACCCCTCAGCAGGACAAAGACCTAGGGATCACTCTGACACCTCAGCAGGCCCAGAACTTGGGGATCATTCTGACCCCTCAGCAGGCTCCAGTTCAAGGGATCACTCTCACACCTCAACAGGCCAAAGACCTGGGGATCACACTCACACCTCAGCAGATTGAGGCTCAAGGAATCACTCTGACCCCTCAGCAGGCCAAAGACCTAGGGATTACTCTGACCCCTCAGCAGATTCAGGCTCAAGGGATGACTCAGACCCCTCAGCAGGCCCAGAATCTAGGGATCACTCTGATCCCTCAGCAGGCACAGGCTCAGATCACTCTCACACCTCAGCAGGCCAAAGGACTGGGGATCACAGTCACCCCTCAGGAGGCTCAGGTTCAAGGGATTACTCTCACTCCTCAACAGGCTGAGCAGCTGGGAATTACTCTGACCCCTCAGCAGGCTCAGGCTCAAGGGATTATTCTAACCCCACAGCAGGCCAAAGACCTAGGGATCACTCTGACCCCTCAGCAAGGTCAGGCTCAAGGGATCACTCTCACACCTCAGCAGGCCAAGAACATGGGGATCACGCTAACTCCTCAGCAAGCTCAGGCTCAAGGGATCACTCTGACTCCTCAGCAGGCCCAGGACCTGGGGCTCACTCTGACCTCTCAGCAGGCTGCAGCTCAAAGGATCACTCTGACCCCACAGCAGGCCCAGGACCTGGGGATCACTCTGACCCCTCAGCAGATTCAGGCTCAAGGGATCACTCTGACCCC
>NW_004524669.1:2506006-2510979 GCF_000260255.1 Octodon degus | reverse complement strand
GACCTGGGGATCACTCTGACCCCTCAGCAGATTCAGTCTCAAGGGATCACTCTGACCCCTCAGCAGGCCACAGACCTGGGGATCACTCTCACCCCTCAGCAAAGGATCACTCTCACTCCTCAACAGGCCCTGAACCTGGGTATCACCCTGACCCCTCAGCAAGTTTTGGCTCAAGGTATCTCTGTCACACCTCAGCAGGCCAAGGACCTGGGGATCACTCTAAGCCCTCAGCAGGCCCAATATCTGGGGATATCTCTGATGCCTCAGCAGGCTCTGGTTCAAGGGATCACTCTGACCCCTCAGCAAGCCAAAGACGTAGGGATCACTCTGACTCCTCAGCAAGCTCATAACCTGGGGTTCACACTCAGCCCTCAACAGATTCAGGCACGTGGCATCCCTTTGACCTGGCAAAAACTTGCTACATTTGTTCCTTTTGCTCTTAGACCATCTCGAGAATTAAAGGCCTCTTTTTCCACTCAGAAGTCCATTACATCAAGATTATTTCCAAGGGCTAGGCCTAGGCTGCCCCTGACATCATCTGCATCTCCTGCTGAGATCTCTATGACTAGGATTTCTTCTCCTTTGCAAAAATTAACACCTCCTCTCAGTCAAGCCCCCTTTACTCCTGGGAAACATGTAGGAATGAACATTTGTTCTGCTCCTGGAAGGCTCCTGGGCCCACAGATCCTTCCTACCTCCAGACAGATGCTAGTAGTTCAAGGTCAAGCCATTCCTATGGGTTCTGTGCCACAAGAAGTTTCTCCTGCCCCTGAGTATCATCCAATATCTGGGGCCCCTGTCACTACAGAGCAGCCCCTTCAACCAGAGGCCCTTAGCTCTGATCACTTTTTCATGCTGAGGGGTCTTCTGACTCCCTCATCACTTCAGTCTTCCCAGGCCACTCTCACCCTCAGGCCACCTCTTTTATCTAGTGTTCCACCCATCTTTGGACAGATTCCCAGAATCTGGGCGCCTCTCTCTCCTGGGCAGACTTTGGTTCCGGGAGTTTCTTCCATCAGTAGGGAGGAGCTCAGGGAATCTGAACCCTTAGCTTTCTCTGAATGGCCTCAGGGAATCCAGCCTCCTGCCACCCCTGAGAAGCCTCTGCAGACCCCTCCTACCTTCAGGCCACCTCTAGCACCACAAAGCCTTCCTGAGCATGTTTCCCCATTATGGCTCCTTCCCAGCCCTAGGCATCCCTCCACACTGTGGGCCTCCCCAACCTCGGAAAAGCCTCTGAGAGTTTTGCCCTCTTCTGTCACTCAGCAAAGACTAGCAATTGTTTCTTCTATAAAATCTAAGTCAGCAGTGGTTCAGGCAAGGGCTACAGATTTCAAGGTTTCTCAAGCTCCTTTCACCACTAAGAAATTCCAAATATCAAAGACCCCTGAGGCTTATGAAGAAACCCAGATACTCCAAGATACCTGTGTCACGGAACCATCTGAAACACTTCAGTCATTTCTCACCAGTTACAGAGCACCTGTTCCACAAAGCCCTTACACTGATGAGGCAGTCCTTCCCACTTTCATGAAGCCTGTAACACCATTACCTTCTCGTACTACTTGGCTACCAAAGACGCCATATAGTTCACCTTCTGAAGGGGATCAGAAGTCCCAATTCCCTTCTGCAGACCAGCCCTGGATATTGACTTCAGTTTTAGGTATCAAGAAACATGAAATGATGGTGCCCCCTTCCTCTCCTAAAGAGATTGTAGAGAAGAGATATTTTGTTGAAGTGGAGGCTCAGAGGAAGAACTTGATAGTATTAAATGAGGCCACAAAAACTTTTGGACTCCCTTTGCAGCAACAGACAACAGCTAGGAATCTCATAATTGGAACACTTCGTATGGACACAGTCCGGCTGGGATACCTGGTCCGAAAGTACATTGCTTATAAGCTGATCCAACGTGCCAGGTAGATGTAACTATTACATGTTTTTTTCTTTGTATCCTGCATTGCCAAGAAGGCTATTCTATTTGTCAGATCATGTGCTCTAAAACATCCTCTTATGTAAGAACTCCAGGACAGAGCTTATTTAAAATAGCAAAAGGAGAAGCCAGGTACAGTGGCACATAACTATAAATCCCAGCAGTCAAGAGGCTGAGGCAGGAGGAATGCTGCAAGTTTGAGGCCAGTCTGAGCTATACAGTAAGTTTTAGGCCAGTCTGAACTACATAGCAGGACCCTGTCTCAAAAACAAAAAAGATAGCAAAAGGATGATTTTTTAATAAAATAAGATATGATACATACCATGATTGACATCATTCATTTAGATCTCTAGCAGAGATTTTAAGGTATATTTTTGTGGATCATGGTTGATGTCCAAAATATTAACTTCAAAAATTCAGAGATAAATGCCAGTTATTCTTTTTTTTTTTTTTTTTTTTTTGTATTTTAGGGAAGGGTCTACAGGGTGTTCAGGGTCTCGCTACTAGATCAGTCTCATAGTGATCCGCCTGTTTACATCCTTCCAAGAGCTGGGATTACAGGTGAACACCACCATGCCCAGTCTCAGTGGCCATCTCAGAGTTCTCTGGGGGCGGGGCCGGCACAGCAGGCTTGGGGATTGAACTCCTGGCCCCTGCGCCTGCTTGCAGGCTCTTTAACATGCCAGTTATTCTGAATTTCTTTCATCTTCAGTTCACCAGATGTCTGACTTTTTGAATGGCAGAAGTGTGTTTTTTGTTTTTTTTTTGCTCCGAATGCCTTCAAGGCATGACTGGCTGTCTTGTGTTGTGGGGATCAAACCACAGCAACCTGAGCCTGACTGCTTTGTTGAAGCAGCCAGTTAAAGAACTGAGCTAAGGGGCAGGCCCCTGTAAAATGGTAGAAGGGTTTTTTTGTTTTGTTTTTTTTAGGCTCCAAATGCCTTTAGGGTATTCTGGTTTGCGGTGACTGTCTGGGTTGGAACCGCAGAAGCTTGAGCTTGAGGGCTTTGTTTAAGCAGGCACTTAAACAACTGAGCTACTGGGCAGGTCCCCTAACTTTTTGAATGGGAATGGTAGGTTGTATAAGGTGTTGTCACATCAACTTTGTTGCTACCCTTGTTTTTTAAAAATGTACCAAGAGGGGCTGGTGAGATGGCTCAGTGGTCTAAAGCGCCTACTTAGAACAAGCTAAGCTAAGCAAAACACAGGGACCACGGTTCAATCCCCCAGCACCACATGCCAGCCAGCCCTGCCCCCTGGTGGGCTGAACTGGCCACACACAAAATAAATAAAGTAAAAAAAAAAAAAAAGTACCAGGAATGGGGTCAAGGTAAATAACAATTGGCCTGCTATCCTCAACATTTGTATTTGAGGTTAAAAATTCATTATTTAGGAGAAATCTATATTTTTATTTATTTATTTGTTTATTTTTTGCTCTGAATGCCTTCAGGGCAGTTTTGGCTGGCTTGAGTTGTGGGTATCAAACCACAGCAACCTGAGCCTGACTGCTTTGTTGAAGCAGCCACTTAAAGAACTTCAAGCCCCCCTGTATATTTTAAAATACAGGATGCCTAAGTAAAAACATAATAACAGAACAAGTTTTCATTAATTATAGGAATAGCATATAATTAATTTAAGAACCATTTGTTGAATACTTGTAATTTTCTCAACTATTGCTCTAGGTGCTAAGGAATAAAACAAATTTTAAGTCCATGAAATTAATTAATTAATTTATTTAGATAGGGTCTCACTATGTTGTCCAGGCTGCCCTTGTGTTGAGCTCACTGTGCAACCCAGGTTAGTTTTAAACTTGTGAGCCTCCTGCCTCAGCTTCCTGAGTGCTGGAATTATAGGCATGTACTACAATGCCTGGTTGGCAATTTACATTTTTGGAACAAAATTCATTTGGAAGCCAAAGATTGGAACAAAGTATAAGGGGAAGACGTCAAAGTACAAAAGGAAGTACAAAGTACAAAAGCATCACATGTTAGCTACACTCAAAGAATGCAAATAGGAGAGTGAAAGTTTCTCTAATATCCCTCTTTTGACCAACCAGAGTCCTCCCAAGGATTCCACTGGTACTAATGAACGCCCACCCAGAAGTATTTGCTGCATATGTAGAACAGGACATATACTTTTATTCCTCTTTTTATATATTTTAAAGTTTGGGGGCTGGAGAGATGGCTCAGTGGAATAAGCACTTCCCTGGCAAGCACAAGGGCCTGGGTTCAATCCCCAGTTCTGCACACACACAAAAAAAGTTATATGATTTTTATAGCATAACTGAGGTATTAGGCATTAGATAAATTATTAAAGGTATATAAACAATGTACTTGTTTATTGCATAATTACAAAGTGTTTCAAAGTCTAAACTTAACAGTATGTCTTTAATCTATGGTGGCTATTAACATTGCTCAATATCATGCTATGATTAGAGACTTCAGTGAGTACTCTTACATATACATCATGATTTACGATTTCTGAATCAACGACTAAAATGTTTTTGTAATTTTAATATTTGTCAAATTGTTTCCAAAGAAATTGTAATAGTTCGTGTTTTTTTTTTAATTTTAATTTTAATTTTTTGTTTGTTAAGGGAAGGGTTTATAGGGTATTCAGGGTCTCACTGCATGGGTCAGACTTGTAGTGTTGATTAGTATTATGGTCTTTAAAAAAAAAAACTATTCTCTTTTTTGGTACTGGGAATTGAACTCAGGACCTTGCACTTGCTAGACAGTTTCTGTGCCACAGACCTACATCCCCAGTCCTTGATCAGTATTATGAAAGAATCATTCACTCACATTAAAACTAGCACATGGGGCTGGTGAGATGGCTCAGTGGTCTAAAGCACCTACTTAGAACAAGCTCAGCAAAGCACAGGGACCATGGTTCAATCCCCAGCACCACATGCCAGCCAGCCCCGCCCCCTGGTGGGCTGAGCTGCCCCCCCCCATAAATTAAAAAAATAAAATAAAAACAAAACTAGCACAGGTTATTACCAAACTTTTTGTGCACTGCCAATATAACTGAAATACAGCATGTAACA
>NW_004524669.1:2503067-2505111 GCF_000260255.1 Octodon degus | reverse complement strand
TAAAATTTGGAAAATTAATCTCTTGTGTATGATATAAATTGCTAAATTTCTCTGACGTCTTGATTCTTTTTGTAACATTGCTTTGTAGAAAAATTTGATTTGTGTATCTTTAATTACACCAATATTTTAAATAATGCATTGAAAGTCCCTCTGTGAGACACATTTTAATAATTCTTCCTTAAGCTAAGTGTGGTAGCCAATGCCTATAATCTCACCCAGGAGACTGAGGCAGGGGGATCTTTGTGAGTTCGAGGCCAGCCTGGGTTACTGTAGTTATCATACTATATATGATAAAAGAAATACAAAATAAAACAAGAAATGTTATATGCTGTATTTCAACTATCATGTTGGCAGTGAGCGAAAAGGTCTGGTAATATCTTGTGCTAGTTTTGATAGTGAGTTCAGGGGCTGGCCAGATAGCTCAGCAGATTAAAGCACCTGCTTAGGCAGATGCAGGGACCAGGGTTGGATCCCTGGTGTGCTGTGCTGGCCTATCCCTGGGGTATGCTGAGACTGAGCGTGGTGCACACACCTGTAATTCCGGCGCTTAGGAGACTGAAAACAGGAGGGTCACTACTAGTCTGATCTGTGTAGTGAGACCCTGTAGACCATGTACTAAATACATTTTTTAAAAAAAGAATGAGGGGCATTGCTCTTCAACAGTGTGACACTGAGTTCAGGACCAGCCTAAACTACATAGTGTGACCATGTCTTAATTAATTAATTCTAGGTTTCTTTTAGTGCTTTTTTTAAGTTTGGTTATGTTTGTACTAATATTGCTTAGATGACAATATCGTGTCTGCATCTTGTCCTCTGAATAACTACTATGAAGACAACAATATGCAATGAATTAATTATAGTAACTATCCTACTAGCTTGTTTTGAAACTATTTCATTGCTATTTTATCTTTTTTTATTAAAATGAATAAAAAGTAAAATAAAATAAAGTTTGGTTATTAGTTTTCATCTTACAGTTAAGGCTGTGATTTATGATTTGCTGTTATGAGATATGTGCCTCATTTTTTTTTTTTTTAAACTGGCTACCCAGTGGCCTCATCACTATTTGCAAGGCCAGCCTGGGCTACACAGTGAGTTCAGGACCAACTATATAGCAAGACCCTATCTCCAAAAAAAAAAAAAGCCAGGCGTGGTGGTGCACACTTGTAATCCCAGCACTGGGGAGGCTGAGGCAGGAGGATTATTGAGAGTTCAAGGCCAGCCCAAACTACATAGTCAGACCCTGTGCCAATAAAACAAAATAGCAACAACAACAAAATATATCTGGTTCCACAACTTCCTATAAAGACTTTTTTTTAAATAAAGCCTTCTTTATTATTCATAATAGAACTAATCATGCTTTGTTTTTACTCATACCACATGTTTATATTTCTAGATTTATTAATCTACTGTGGGTTGTAAATGTTTCAAAGATAAGGATGGTCTTCTTCATAATTCCATGGGTCTTACACATAACAGTATTTTAAAAATTAGGTATTTTGTCCCCTAAGATAGTTTCTATTACAAATTAGTATATTTGAATTTTTAATAAAATAATAATTAAGCAACACTATTGTAACACTAAAATTCTGTAAAGAGTTCATATTGAGTAGATTATTAGAAGTTTACTCATAAAGAGAACTAGAATAAAGCCTCATTAGATAACACTACACACTTTCCACTCCTACTTCTCTACTTAATAGGGTAACATGCAAACAGCAAAACCGAAGGGTAGGTTTGCCAAGCCAGGCTCAGTAACCGTAACAGAATCACTCTTGTTAATTTTTTTTTAAGAAACAACATAATCAAGCGATTAAAAGCCATCCAAAACACTGGGAGGGGTTATGAGACCAAGTGCCTCTACATCATGCTGAGCAGAATGGATGAGTATCAGAAAAGGGTGATGGGTGCATGGACTGAAAAACAAAAGTATCTGGAGCAGAAACGAAATCAAGGCCTGAAGAAAATGGTGCACTTATTTAGCCAGGTAACCTGTTTCTCTCTCTCTCTCTCTCTCTCTCTCTCTCTCTCTCTCTCTCTCTCTCTC
>NW_004524669.1:2481546-2502967 GCF_000260255.1 Octodon degus | reverse complement strand
ATATATATCTATATCTATCTGTGTGTGTGTGTGTGTGTGTGTCCCCTAGGGCTTCTGAATACATTACTACAAATTCAATTTAACATTAATGGAAAAGGGAAGGGATATCAAGGGATGGAAAGAGATGGGATGAAGGACAGAGGAAGGGGATGTAAAAAGGATTGAGATGGGATATGTATACATACCAATTCCCCACAATGAATCATTTATTATATATCAGAAATATTCACTAGTAAAAAGGGAAAAATAAAAAAATACAGTTTCATAAACAAAAGAAAAATCCCTCAGAAATTTATGTTCTCATAGTTGTAGAAGCCAGAGTTGATGTCATCAAAGTGTTTCAGGATTGGTTCTTTCTGGAAGCTTTGAGAAACCTGTTTCAAGCCTCTCTCATGGATTATACAGCTGTCAACAATTATTGGTGTTCCTTAGTTTGTAGCCATAATACTCCAATCTCTGCCTTCTTCAACTGGCCTTCTTCCCTGTGTGTTTTGTATCCTCTTTTTATTTATATTGAGACAGGGTCTCCCTAAAAATTACTGAGCTGTTCAGATTGGGCTCAAATTTTTGAACCTTGCCTAGGCCTCCCAGCATGCTCAGATTTTAGGAGAGGACTCTCTCCATCTCTTCTGATTTTTAAGGCCAATATCACTGGATTTAGGACTCATTTGATTAATTCAGGACAATAAAATTTTTTCTCTATCTTCCTTTTTTTTGCCTAAAGCAGGACACAAATTTACAAATACAAAAGATATCCTGCCCTACTTTCTATTAGAAAGAACAGCAGGTGTTGTGGTGCACACCTATAATCCTAGCACTTGGGAGGTTGAGGCAAGAGGATTGCCACAAGTTCAAAGCCAGCCCAGACTACACAGTGAGCTCAAGGCCAGCCTGAACTACATGGTGAGCCTGTTTCAAAAAAAAGGTAGGTAGCTAAGAAGGAGGGAGACAGATAGACAGACAGACAGACAGACAGACAGACAGACAGACAAACTTTAAGCCTGCAGCCTGCACCTGAGATCTACCTCGACAAGCTTTACTAACTAGCTTCTATCTACCATTTTTCCTTCCCACAAGTTCCTACCTCTAGATACTCAACATCCTTTTTGTCTTGTCAGTAATTTAAAAATAAGCTATTCTTTGTTGAAGACACTATCAGAGGAAGACAAAGCCACCTCTCTAAGAACTACACATTCCCTGACTTTTTCCATGTATATATGAAAGTTAATAAACTTATTTTTTCATGTTAATGTGACTTTTCTTACCAGATCCATTACCACTTATAAGAAAACTTGAATTTTTTTCCTTCCCTACCTACACAAACAAGTGAATGCTGTACCACCTAGCCTAGGATAGCCAACCTTTAGAGTGTTCAATGATAACAAATAGCTGGCTGCAGCACCTGTGCCACAGGTTCACAACCTTTGACAAGTCCTTTCTCTCTCTCTCTTTCTCTCTCTCTCTCTCTCTCTCTCTCTTTTTTTTGAGGTTATGAGCAGAATATATTTATTGGGGGAAAATAATTTCTTGTCCAAGAGAGGAACAGAAGGGATGCCTGAGCGGGTTGTCCCCTCCCTTTCTCCTTTTTGTTTATTTGTTTTGTATCCCCGGCCTTCTCACTTAATTGAAAATTTCAATCCATAATGAACTTAATTAAGTTTTTTAAAAGAGGGAAGTAAATTTTATTTCCTGAGACAAAACTAATTTAGCAAGGGATCCCATGACTCTCTGTAAAGCATGGGTCCCTGGGGCACCTATCCAACTATGCCACCTATGAGAGAGGCCTATTAATAACTAAAATTTATTTTTCATTCTCTACTACCTCTGTCTCTGTCTCTGTCTCTGTCTCTGTCTCTGTCTGTCTGTTTGTCTCTCTCTCTCTCTCTCTCTCTCTCTCTCACACCCTTCTACCTCAAATCCATTTTATATTTTCACATATGGCTGGCTGATGCTTAATCTGTATTCAGGTATTTTTGGATTATACTTTTTAAAAAACAGAGGACTTCTGGGAAGGTAGCAAAATACTGAGCAGCCGAGAAAAAGCCTCTCCAAGATTTTGTAAGGACAACAAAATTTTCAGATCCTTAACTCACTCTCATTGACAAAGTCCCTTTTTCCAAATAAGGACACATTCACAGGTTTGGGTGGACATATACTTTCGGGGACACCATTCAGTTCATTATGCCATGACTTTAGCGAAACTTCTAAATTGACAACAGTTACGTTTTCTGGATCTCTAGATGAGAAAAGAATGAGAATAGGAGACTTCCAGAAATGCTTAATTGCTTCCAGCTTATAGATGACTTGAAGCCTCTGCTTTCTGATTCTGGGGGGTTATTTCTGACCTTAGAACTACCAGGAAGTTAGTTTTAAATCATGAATTTAGGCCTGCACACACCTGTAATCCCAACACTTAGGAAGCTGACCCAGGAGGATCACTGTGAGTTTGAGGCCAGCCTGGGCTACAAAGTGAGTTCAAGGCCAGCCTGAACTGCCTCACGAAACTATCTCAAAAACATATAAATAAATGAATGAAAGAATTTTTTTTTAATTATGAATTTACAACAAAGGCAAAAAAGAATTTGTTTAACTTGGTGACATAGCACCAAGAACAGAAGATCCTGTTATACCCTAGTGTCCACTCATATCTCAGGAATTTCTCAGAGGTATCCATACATCTTTGGGTGTAATAGGGATTTTCAAAAAGGTTATATAATTTCTGTGGGATTATATGTTTGGAATCTCCTAGCACAAATTAGAGTACTAATAATGAATACCACAAGCTAGAGATCTAGGAACATTTTTATATCTATATAGCCTTTGCTTCATTAACATTGATTGTAAGTTTTACTTAGTTGCTGCTTTGGGAAGTACAAAGAGACTTATCATAGCCTAATCCAAACCAAATATTCTAAATTTTCCAGAGCTGTCACATTTTAAATATTATGACTGCTTGTCCAAAAAAAAAATTAGTATGCTTGGTTTTGATTTGGCAAACCAGGCTGTCTCAGTTACTTTTCTTTCATTGCTGGGACAAAATACCCAACACCCAAAATTCAGGAAGGAAAGGTTTATTTAGCTCATAATTTGTGGAGATTTCAGTCCATACTTGGCTGGCTCCAAGATTCCAAGGCTGTTCATGGCAGGGGAAAACAGCAAATAGTAAGAGCCCAAAGGGAGGAGCAGTGCCTACAGCAGCCAGCTAGCCTCTCTCCCTTCCCCAGACTGTATTCAGGCATTAGCCCCAGGGCGGGTGTAGCACTCACACCCATAAGCCCAGCCTTGGATCGAGAATTAATCTCAAACTCTAGAAGACATCCCAGGCATTCTATTAGGCTTTGGGGAGCCAACTAGACATAAACCATAGCAAGGGCCCATGTAGATGGAGTAAAGCAAGATGGGTTGGCAGTAACAGGAGCTATCACACAGGAATGACAAAGCCTAGGACGTTACCGAAGATGAATGTGGACATGGGGTCAGGAAAGTCAGAAACCAGATGACAGAATTATGGGTATCAAGGCATAAAGAAGGGAGAGGAAAAGTTAAAGGGATTAAAGTGGATACGAATAAATGTCTTAAATTGAATCAGGGTGGTGGTTCGCAAGATTAGCTCTCCTACTAGATCCCTAGTCCAGTTCAGCTTTGCCAAATATGGCTGAGTGACCTTGGACCACTCGAGTTTTCTGAGTCACAACACTCAAATTTTCTGAGATTCAGATTCTCCATAAGCAGGAAAAAGCTAATAATAGTACTTGCCTCATGAGTATGTTATAAATACCAAGTTAGCTGATCATGGAAAGCAGCTGAGATGGAGTGACTGCCATTCAGTAAGTGTCACCTTTTGTTGTCTTTGCACAGAGCTTCGTACCTGACAAAGGCCCTCTCTATATAATGTACAATTCTCATAACAATCCTATGTTCTTCTGTAAACCTTTATGTGTATATGTATTTGGCACAGGGTCTTACTCTGCAGCTCAGACTCATAGTGATCCTCCTGTCTCAGTCTCCCCAGCACTGGGATTACTGGCGTGTACCACTATGCCTGGTTATTCTTTAAAAATATTTTTTTGTGGTACTGGTGATTGAACCCAGGGCATTCATACTAAGATATATCCCCAGCCCTTTTAAATTTGTAATTAATTAATAAATTTTTAAAATTTGAGACAAATTAAATTGCTAAATTTCTAAGACTGGGCTCAAACTTGTGATCCTCCTGCTTCAGTCTTCCAGAGTGCTGGATTTACAAGTCTGCTTATAACACCTGACATTATGCTTGTTTTGGAGATGAGGAAAAAGCCAGGGATAGTGATATATACCTGTAGTTCCAGGATTTGGGAAGCTAAGGTAGGAAGATTGCTATGAGTTTAAGGCCAGCCTGCACTACATAGTGAGTTCAAGGCCAGTCTGAACTACATAGTGAGACCCTCACTCAAACAAACAAACCAACAAGGAAATGAGGAAAATGGGGTGAGGATAAATTAATCAAATAACCCAAAGTCTCATAGCTAGGAAATTAGATGAATAAGAGTGGAGCCTAAATAGGATGAAGGGTTTTTCTTTCTTTTTTTATCTTTTTGCTTTTTAGTACCAGTGATCAAACTCAGAACCTTTTGTCTGCCAAGTGGTCACTTATGCTGCTGAGCTATATCCCCAGATTTTTTTTTTTTTTGAGACAGGATATTGCTATGCATTTCAGGCTGGCCTTGAACTCATTTTGTAGTCCAGGCTGGCCTCAAACTCTGAGTGATCCCCCTGCCCAAGCCTCCTAAGTGTTGGGATTACAGGTGTGCACCATCATGCCCAGTTCAAGACCAAAGTTTGTTTGTTTGTTTGTTCGTTTTTTGAGACAGGGTCTCACTATGCAGTTTGGTCTGGCCTCATGCTCACTTTTGTAGCCCCCAGGCTGGTCCTGAACTGGAAAAGATCCTCCTGGCTCAACCTCCTGAGTGCTGGGATTACAGACATGTACCACCACGCCTGGTTAAGACCAAAGTTTTTATATATCATAACTACTAAGTCTGAAATTATGCATTTGTTAGAAGTGGAGTAAAGGAAGAAGATGTCTAAATCTCTAGAAAAGAATTTGCTGTTTAGTCTTAGTTCAGAAGACCTTCCTAAAAACTGTGGCCCTGTGTTTTCAGGATTCCTTTGTTCTATCTGGGCTTAGTCAAAAGACTGTGAAATGATGTAGTGATTCCTTTTTCTCTCTTATTTGTAGTTCCAAAAGATGTATAAATTGAATCTTAGTCAACCTATCCCCTTGAAAGTTGCCAAAAAGCAGACACCTGCCTCTACCAAGTCTGCTCCACAGCCATTCCTAGAGTTACTGATTGAAGAAGACAAAACATCTGACATTTTCCATAAATTTAGGTATGTGATAGAAAGACTGGCATAAGACTTTGTAGTATGATATGTAGAATCACTACATGCAATGCTTTTTTTTTTTTTTTGCGGTACTGGGGATTGAACTCAGGACCTTGCGCTTGCCAGGCAAGTGCTTATTCTACTGAGCTATCTCCCCAGCCCCATGCAATGTTTTTTATTTGTTGGTAGTTCTGACCAAGAGCTTCCCCTTACTCATAACCCAGTTATGATACATATAAGAGTCTGCGGGCATATTAATTTCCTTAGCTAATTTATCAAGACATTTATTTGTTTCTACTTTTGTTTAAATATTTAACGTTTGATTTTGAATTCCTTTAAAGTATAAAGATAATTCCTTCTAAGAAACCAATTATTTTAAGAATATCTAAAAAAGACACTGAGAACCATTAACCCCTCTCCTCTCTTCGTCCCTCCCTATCCCTTTTGCCTCCTTTATTCCTTCCTTTCTCTCTCTCTCTCTCTTTTTTTTTTTTTTTTTGTATTTTAGGGAAGGGTCTACAGGGTGTTCAGGGTCTCACTACTAGATCGGACTCATAGTGATTCTCCTGTTTTCAGCCTTCCAAGAGCTGGGATTGGCACATGCCACCACACCCAGTCTCAATTGTCTTCTCAGTGGGCCCCAGGGGCAGGGCCAACATGGCAAGCCAGGGGATCAAACCACTGGACCCTGAGCCTGCTTGTAGGTGCTTTAGTCCGCTGAGCTATTTAGCCAACCCCTTCGTTTCTCTTTCTTCTTTTTAAGAAGGGAGAAGTTTTGGGAAGGATGGGGTAAGATGGTCTACATATTTGATGAAGTTGAGAAGGTTGTTTTAAAATGTTACTAGGTGGGCTGGTGAGATAGCTCAGTGGACTAGGCTCATGCTTAAGCAAATGCAGGGACTGGTGTTTGATCCTTGGCACCAGATGCTGTGCTAGCCCCACCCCTCAGAGCGCTGAATTGGTGACTGAGACACGGCGTGGTGGCCACACCTGTAATCCCAGCACTGAGGAGGATCACTATGAGTCTGTTGTACAGTGAGACCCTGCACAAAATATATTAACGTTACTAGATATGTTATGAAAATAAAGCCTTGTGAACTATTGCAGCCTTTCATTCATTTCTCTGTCAAAGTAGACATAGCAAAGGGAGGGCATTATAGGACAAGGTGATGGTAAAGAGAAGAGGGAAGAATAAGGCTCATTTTTATTGGCTATGGAGCTCATGAGAATTTGACACTTCCACTAATTGTTTTCTAATTCTCTAGACAAAAAGAAGCTGTGAGGCAGGCCATTTGGAATGCTGATCTGTCCACCTCAAGCTATCCAATAACAAAGAAAACGTCAGTAACATCACTCTGGGCCCAGATGGGTGGGTACCCAGATATTCCTAGATTGCTCCAGTTAGATATTCAGTCTACTTTTAGAAAATCGCTTGCATCCATTCAATCACAGTAAGTAAAAGACTGGGCGCATTCTGGTTGGTGGGCCTTTCTTCATACAGCTTTTGTCTCCTAATCTGACTTTCTCTTTCAAACCTGTTACCAAAAGTAGTGTGTGGCATGAGGTTAGATTAAGTTACAAAACATAGATAAATGGAGTTTTTCATTATAGGCCTATAGATGTCACTACTGAATAATATAGACCATTATATAGTAATTATAATACCATGAATTTAATCTAACACTGGATTGGTCTGCTCAGTAAATTACCCAGGTGTGCTTGCCATACCTGGAATCATCTCCTTGGGAGGCTGACCACCGAGGATTACCTGAGCTCCCAAGTTTCAGACCCAGTTGGGCAACATAGTGAAACTATGACGAAACATAAAAACTAAACACAATTTGAAGTAAATCAAGTGCTTTTATTCCAAAATACACTGACGAGACCGAGAAAATAGATGAAATGGTCATTATGGTTCCACATTTCCAGATTCTGTTGAGTTAGATTATCACTTTAACTACTGGAAATTAATCCAGTGAAAGTAAAGAGCTTTGGAGTTCGCATTACATTTTTCTGGAAGAGAACTAATATCCTAAACTAAGAATTTAATTTTTTTTTTATGTATTTGGTGCAGGGTCTTGCTACATAGCTTGGACTCTTAATAATCCTCTTGTTTTCAGCTTCCCCAAAGCAGGGATTACAGGTGTGAGCCACCATGCCCTGTGTCTTACTCTTCTCTCGTTGCTGGGACAAATACCCGACACTCAAAATGAAGGAAGGAAATGTTTATTTAGCTCACAGTCACTGGAGGTTTCAGTCCGCACTCAGCTGGCTCCACGGCAGAGCAGTATACAGCAGAGGGCAACCTTTCGTGGCCAGGGCAGAGCAAAAGCACAAAAGGAGGGGTAGCAGCAGCTCAAGCAGCTGGCTTCTCTTCCCTCCTTACATTGTAATGCAAATTACCCGCCCCAGGGCAAGTGCAGCATCCACACCCACAGTAATCAATCACAAACTCCAGAAGGTGCCCCAAGACTGCATGAGGCTTTGGGGGGACACCTAGACACAAACCATAACACCCTGTCTTGGTGGCCAGCTCAGTGTGCCCAGGGTTGGGGGCTAGCGCAGCATCTGGTACTAGGGATCGAACCCTGGTCCCTGAGCTTGCCTAAGCAGGCGCTTAGTCCACTGAGCTATCTCACTGTCCCTGAATGTATTTGTTTCAAAGAGAAAAAATAATTCAAAATAAGTTAATAGGAGGATAACAATGGTTAATACATTGTATATTACCTTTTTTTTTTTTTTTTTTACAAATTACACCTCTTCTGTATTTATTTATTTATTTATTTTATTATTTTTTTAAAATTTATTTATTTGTGTGTGTGTGGCCAGCTCAGCCCACCAGGGGGCGGGCTGGCTGGCATGTGGTGCTGGGGGATTGAACCGTGGTCCCTGGGCTTTGCCAAGCTTGTTCCAAGTAGGTGCTTTAGACCACTGAGCCATCTCACCAGCCCCGTATATTACCTTTAAATTAGTTACTCAGAGTCCAAGATGTAGGCATTTAGAGGTGGGGAGATAGCTCAGGTGCATAAGCACCTGCCTAGCAAGTGGCAAATACAAGATCCTGAGTTTGACCCCTGGTACAAAAAAAAAAAAAAAAAATAGAAGCAAGATATAAGGATTTCATTGTCCAAACAATGTAAGCACAAACCTTACTTTTCAATGAACTAAGAGAAATTAGTAATATCCCTTCCTTCCTTCTCTCCTTTCCTCCATCCCAGTTTATCTTTCCTTTTGAATAGTTTCTTTCTATTTCACAATATCTATTGTACATTCTGGATCTTATTTACTCTTTCAGTTTCTCACACTAGTGAGACTATACGATGTCTGTGAAGTCTGCACACGTGCATCTGGTTTATTTCACTTATGAGTATGGTCTCAATTTGCATCCACTTACCTATAAAAGTCTCCAGTTTTTCCTTCTTTATGGCTGAATAGTATGGTATTGTATAAGAAGACCATATCTTTTTTTAACCATTCCTCAGTTGATGGGCATTTGGGCTGTTTCTAAGATCTAGCTAGTACTGGGACTGGTGAGATGGCTTAGTGGAATAAGTGCTTCCCTGGCAAGCATAAGGGCCTGAGTTCAATGCCCAGTTCCATCAAAACAAACAAACAAACAAACAAACAAACCCCAAAACTAACTTATTACAAATTATGCTGCTTTTAGCATAAAAGGGTCCAGGGAGATAGCTAAGTAGAATAAGCGTTTATCTGGCAAGCTGAAGGGCCTGAGTTCAATCCTCAGTTCCTCATTTAAAAGAAAAATTGTGCTGCTATAAACATGGGTATGCATATATCTCTGTGGTTTGATGTTTTCACTTCTTCTGGAAAGATACATAGCAAGGGAATAGCTGGGTTAAATGGCACCTTCAATCCTAATTTTTGGAGGAATCTCCACACTGATTTCCACAGTGGTTACACCAGTCTACACTCCCACCAACAGTGGAGAAGTGTTTGTTTTTCCCCATAACCCCTCCAGCATCTGTTATTGGTTGATTTCTTGATAATGGGCATTCTTTCTGAATGAGGTAGAATCTCAGTGTTGCTTTAATTTGGGTCTCTTGAATGACCAGTGATGTTGAACATCTTTTCTTATATTTATTTGCTGTTTGTATTTCTTCATCTGAGAAGTATGTATTTAGCTCAGATGCTCTTTGTCGGAAGAGCAGCTGGCAAAAGTTTTTCCCACATTGTGGGTTGACTCTTCACTCTGTTGGTGGTTTACCTTGCTGAAGAAAAGCTTTTTAATAAAATGAGATCCCAGTTGATGATTCTTTGTGTTAGTTCCTGTGTGATCAGGATTTTATTCATAAAGTCTTTGACTACACCAATGTCTTCAAAAGTTTTGCCTAGTCTATCTTCCAGCAGATTTTATGTTTCTGTTTTAATGTTTAGATATCTGATCCATTTTGAATTTAGTTTAGTGCATGGTGAAAGATATGGGCCCAATTTTAATCTTTGGCAAATGCAGAGCCAGTTTTTTCAGCCCCATTTATTAAAGAGGCTATCTTTCTTCCAGTGAATGTTGAGCATCATTATCAAAGATAAGGTGGATGAGTATTTCTGGAGTCATTTATACATTTTTATAATCTGTTCCATTGACCATTGGGTCTCTTTTTTTGGCCATTACTATGCTTTAAAAAAAATTACAGTAGCTTTATAGTATAATTTCAAGTCAGAGATCATGATACCTCCTGCCTTGCCTTTGCTGTCCAGAATTGCCTTTGCTTTTCCAGGTCTCTTCTGGTTTCAAATGATTTGTACAATTGTTTTCTCTCATTCTATGAGATATGGTATTGGAATTCTGATCAGAATTGCATTAACTCTATATAACAGTTTTGTAAGTATGGCCATTTTCACTGTATTTGAATTTGTTTTTGTTTGTTTTTTGTTTGTTTTGTTTTGTTTTGTTTTGAGACAGGGTCTCACTATGTAGTTCAGGCTATCCCTTAACTTGCTATATAGCCCAAGCTGGCCTCAAACTCATGACAATCCTCTTGCCTCAGCCACCCAAGTGCCCTAGCACTAAGTGAGTGCCACCATGGCTGGCTTAAACTAAGAATTTAGAAAATTAATGTGTATGCTTTATTTTGTGAAATCCATGTCCTGAAATAAGACGTAGTAGTATTAACTTACAAATGTGTTCATCTGGCAGATACTATGAAATAAAACATTTAAAATCTATGATATACAGAGTATTCAGTCAGTACACAAAAATCAGCTAGATGTGGTGATACATGACTGTAATCTCAGCATTCTTGGGAGACTGAGATCAGAGGATTTTGAGTTCAAGTATAGCCTGGGCAATTTAGCAAGACACTGTCTCAAATACAAGAAATATAAAGGGCTGGCATTCTCTTTTCCTTGGCCACTATATACCCTCAAAATTCAAAGGTCAGTTATCCAATAAATCTTGGGTTAGCACTTCTTTTGGGAATCTGGTGCCTATCGTCCTTTATTTTTAGCTGGTAATCCTGTTGTGTTTCATTAAGATTTCCATTTTGTCATGCTGTGTTAAGAGTTTCTAGCTTAGTGGTTCTGTGTCTGAAAACTTCCAGAGTAAGAGACACCAAAGGCAGTGAAAAACTTTAAGATGTGATAGGAAATTAAGGTAAGCATAGTGGCAACATGCCTATAATCCCAGCTACTTGAAAAGTTGATACAGGAGGATCAAAATTTTGAGGACAGCTCAATGGTAAAGTGATTTGCAAAAAAACCCAAAAAACCAAAAAATCAAATAAAGTGATTTGCACAAGATCCTAGGTTCAATCCCAATCTCCTCTAAATAAATATAGAAAATAAATAGAAAAAAAAAGCCTTACAAGTTTTTATTCTCCTGTGAAATTTGTTTTATGTTCATTAAGAATAGAATACAGGAAATATCAAGCTGGTTTAATTACGACGTATTAAACCAGCTGCAGTGGTGCATGCTTGTAATCCCAGCACTCAGGAGGCTGAGGCAGAAGGATCATGATGAGTTTGAGGCCAGTCTGTGCTACATAGAAAGATACTGTCTCAAAAAATATATATATATATATTGAAAAGGGACACTACTTAGTCAACTACTATTTAGTATACTTTTCCTTTTTCTCACTGGAACTTCCATAAAAACTTCCCCTTAAAGAGGACAGTATTTTACTTTGCTGTAGTTCAAAGGCAAGCTAAGAGACCATTTCCTCCGAGTTGTTCTTGCCATCCCTCGGGTTTCCCCTTAAGCAGTTCTCTTTCTGAATGCCTATTTTGACCTCACCTGTGTGTTCCCAATGTACCTTGTAATTAATATTGTCCTAACACCTACCATCCCATGTGGTAATCCTCTCCTTTCATTTTCTTTTCGCTTTATTTTTTGTTTGTTTTGTTCTTTATTTTTCAGATTTTATTGGTATATAATGATCACATGCATCATAGAGAATTTGTACCTTTGTGTGATATAACTTGATGCTGTTTTCATCCTCCTACCCTCTCTTGAACCCCTTCCTTCCTTCCATCCCATTTACAAAATCTTTGTTTCCATTCTTCTTTTCTCATTTTTTTTACTTTTCCCTTGTTTCATATCCCCTTCCCCCCTCTTGTTCCTCTCCCCTTTGTCTATGCAATAATGTGGATATGAAAGTCCATAGCAATTTTATTTAAAATAGTGAAGAACTAGAAATAACCCTGCAGTCGACGAGGTATACTGTGGAATTCACAATGAAATATTGGATTATTAGCCATCCAGAAATGAACAAACTACTGATACATGGCATACACAGGTGAATTCTCAATAATTATCCTGAGTGAAAGAAGACAAACAGTACATGCTGTATGAGTCCATTGATATAAGATTCGACAAGATGAAATTGGGCAAAATGAAGATCATTTGCTGCCTGTGGACTGGAAAGGGTGTGAGTCAGAGAACAAAGGAGCACAGGAAAATTTTGGGGGTGATATAGATAGATATGTTCATTTTCCTTATGGTGATTGTGATTATATAGATGTGTGAAACTTTAGTGAATTGTGTAACTTCAATATATGTAATTTATTGTAAGTCAATAATAATACCTTACTAAGGCTATTGAAATTTTTAAAAAATGGTGCAATAGCACATGCCTGTAATGTCAGTTACTAAAGAGGCTGAAGCGGGAGGATCACAAGTTTGAGGCCAGTCTGGACTACACAGTGAGAGTCTCAAAAGACCAAACATAAATAAATAGACAAATGAGTAAATGGCGGAGGATACAGCTGAGTGGTAGAATGCTTACCCAGCACATGTGAGGCTCTGGGCTGAATCTCCAGGAGCATATGCACATAAAATATCTAAAAAAAAAAAAAATCTAAAATTTATCCATCACGGCCTGGATTTTGTTGTTGTTGCTGCTGTCTTTTTGAGACAGGGCCTCACTATGGAGTTCAGGCTGGCCTGAGCTCACTTTGTAGCTCAGACTGGCCTTGAACTCATAGGGATCCTTCTCCCTCAGCCCCCTGAGTGCACTGCCCAGATCTTTAAGAAAAACAACAACAACAACAAGAAGAAGAAAACATTTAAGCCAAGCATGTAATCTCAACTACTCAGGAGGCTGACAAGGAGGACTTCAAATTTTATCCCAAGCTGGGCAACTTACTGTGACCCCCATCTCAAAATAAGAAGGGCTGGGGTTGTAGCTCAGTATTAGAATGCTTGCTTAGCATGTGCAGGGTCCTGGATTCAATACTCATTACTGCAAAAAAACAAAAAAACCCTATAAATTTCCCTTATATGCCCTAACATTTAATATTCCCTGTTCAGAGATAAATACTATTCAGAATTCTGTTACCATAAATAATTTTGCCTGTTTTGAACTTCATATAAATTAAATTACATAGTATTTAATCTTTTCTACCTTCTCACATTGTTACCTGTGAGATACACCAATATATTTGTCTTTTGGGTATTCTTCATTCTTTTTTTTTTTTTTTTTTTTTTTTGAGATAGGGTATTGAACTCAAGCCTATCCTCCTGCCTCAGCTTCCCAAGTGCTGGAATTACAGGCATGCATCTGTTTATTTTTAAGACAGGGTATCACTGTGTGGCCCAGACTGGGCTTAGACTTGTGATCCTCCTGCTCAGCCTGGCTAGTGTCCAATTTTTCTACATCTATTGGGTTTGTAATATTTTACCTAAAATGAACACAAATTAGAGAAGTTCCCAACTGTTCTCTCTCTCTCTCTCTCTCTCTCTCTCTCTCTCTCTCTCTCTCTCTCTCTCTCTCTCCTTCTCCCTCTTAAGAAATGTATTTGGTACAGGGTCTCACTATGCAGCTCAGACTCTTAGCAATCCTCCTATTTTTAGCCTCTTCATTGCTGGGATTTTAGGTGTGCACCATCATGCCTAATCTCTGTGGCTAGCTCAGTGCCCCTGGGGGTGGGGCCAGTGCAGCATGTGGTGCAGGGGATTGAACCTGGGTCCCTATGCTTGCCTAAGCAGGGGCTTAGTCCCCTGAGCTATCTCTCCAGCCTTTCTCCTATTCTCTTTTTACCTGTTTCCAACAGAGGTGACTAGAATTAAATCCCCCTCCTTTTTTTTTTTTTTTGTTTGTTTTTGAGACAGGGTCTTGCTATGCAATTCAGGTTGGACTTGAACTCAATATGTAGCCCAGGGTGGCCTGAAGCTTTGAGTGATCCCCCAACCTCAGCCTCCTGAGTTCTGGGATTATAAATGTGCACCACCATGCCCCTCAACTTCTCCCTTTTTGCCTTCAGTATTTCTAATACTTAGAGTTACTGCCATATTTTTTATTTTTTATTTTCCTGGCACTGAGGATTGAACCCAGAACCTTTTAAAATTTATTTTGAGATAGTATCTCTCTGTATTGCCCAGATTGGGCTTGAATTTGCAATCCTCCTGCTTCAGTATCCCTGAGTGCTCATCTTACAGGTATATGTCAACTGCTGTCATCTTTGGCAACTCTGAGGTGGTAACCATGAGGACAAAAGACAATACACCAAGAATTACAGAGCTGAAAGATCTCAAAAATTTGTCTTATGGCCTCACTGAGTTGCTATAACAACCCTGAGTACACCTGTTTCTCGCTTAAGTGAACAACAAACAGCCTTATAGTTTCAACCATCCTTGGTGGAAATTCTCTTCCTTACAGCCAAAAATATCACTGGATTACTCAGTTTATACTTTTTCCCCTTTCCTGACCTTCTCTATTGCCTTTATATTCCATTCCTCCATACTACATAATATCCTAAACTTATCATTGTATTATTAGTATTTACCACATGTATTGTGAGTATCTGCTTATGTTCCTGTTTATTTGTTTCTTCAGAGGTATGGCACTTTGCCTGGCCCATAGAGTTGTTTAAAAAGTTCAGCGCTCAGCCAGGAGTGGTGATACACACCTGTAATCTCAGCATTCAAGAAGCTGTGCAGGAGGATCTCCATGAGTTTGGGGCCAGCTTGGGTTACAAAGTGAGTTTAAGACCAGATTGAATTACATAGCAAGACTGTGTTGAAAGAAAGAAAGAAAGAAAGCTTAAAAAGTTTAATGAGTGAATGAATGTCTATGATTCTGTCCCTCCAAAAATAATAAAGTAGGGAGAGAGGAAGCACTGAGGAATTACAGAAGACAAACACTATCAAAAGAACTCTTTTAAGGCTGAGCATAGTGATGCACACCTGAGGTTCCAGCAACTTGGTAAGACCATTTCAGATGATCTAATAAGTAGTAACAATAACACTTCATAGTTTCACAGTGCTTTTCACAAATAGGGATTATGTTCACCAATATAAACCTCAAGGTCTTGGTGAGCTTCCAAGTTTTGACAATTATGACTAAAGCTGCCACAAACATCTATTGCAGGTTTTTGTGTGGTTGTAATTGCATGATTTCTTTGGATTGGTAAACACCAAGAAGCGTGATTGCTGGGTCATGTAGTAAGAGGATATACGGCTTCGTGAGAAACCATCAAGCTGTCTTCTACAATATCTGCGTCCTTTCGCATTTCCACCAACAACGAAAGAAAGTTCCTGTTGGTCCACATCCTCACCAGTGACTGGTGGTGTTGTGTTCTGAAACTGGACCATTCTAAAAGCTGTATGAGGGTTGTTTTCTCTCTTTCTCTGTAAATATTTTTACAATATTTATTTGTTTGTTTATTGTAGGTTTTTTTAAGACAGGGTCTTGCTACATAGTTTAGGCTGGTCTTGAACTCACTATGCAATCCACGCTGGTCTCAAACTCATACCACATCTTCCCGCCAGAGCCTCCTCAAGTGCTGGAATTGCAGGTGTGTGCCACAGTGCCCAAGTAAAGTTTAATTGTTTTTAACTGACAAATGATTGCATATATTTATTGTACATATCTACTTGTAAGTATGGAGTTTAAAACATACACATGCTATGGAATAATTAAATCACATAATACATCCATCACCTCACATATCATTTATTTGTGCTCAGAACATTTAAAATCTATTCTTTTAGCAATTTTGAAATATGCTATAGTTTTGTTTTTTTTTTAAGAAGCAAAAGTTTATTTAGTTCACAATTTGTACAGGTTTCAGTCCATAATCCACTGGCTCAAAGGCAGAGTGTCGTATGGCAAAGGAGCAATAGTTCATGGTTGTGGAAGATAGCAAAAGCTAAGAGAAAGAGGTGGGGGGGGGCAGGGGGGAGGGAGAGAGAGAGAGAGAGAGAGAGAGAGAGAGAGAGAGAGAGAGAGAGAGAGAGAGAGAGAATATGTTAACTGTAATCACCATACCAAACAGCACATAGACCACCAGAACTTATTATTTCCTAATTGAAACTTTGAGTCAACATCCTTCCTTGCTCTCTTCACTCCCCCACCATAGCCTCCCATGACTTCTAGGCTACTTCTATTTGATTCTTTTAGATGAGACCAAGTGTGTTCAGGGTGGTATGGCTGTAGAAATCTTTGATTTTTTTTAGATTCCACATACAAATCAGATAGCACCACATTTATTTTTCTTTTATTTTTTGTTTTTTGAGACAGGCTTACTATATAGTTCAGGCTTATCTTAAACTCACTATGTAACACAAGAAACCTCAAACTCATAGTGATCCTCTTGCCTCAGACTCTCAAGTGCTGGGATTATAGATGTGTGCAACCACACCCAGGTGTGTTTTTCTATGCCTGGCTTATTTCACTTAGTATAGGCTACTCTAGATTTGTCCATATTGTTCCAAATGATGGTGTTTCTTTCTTTTTTAAAGGATGAATAGCATTCTATATATATAGTCCACATTTTAAAAAATACATTCATCCATTGTTAGACACTTAGGGTTTTTTTTTTTTTATGTATTTAGTACAGGGTCTATAGCGTCTCACTTCATAGATAGGACTTGTAGTGATCCTTCCTGTTTTCAGCTTCCCAAGCACTGGAATTATAGGTGTGCGCCACGACACCCAGTCTCAGTTGCCATCTCAGCGGGTTCCTGAGGTGGGGCCGGCACGGCAAACCAGGGATGGAACCCCAGCCACTGCGCTCTGCCTAAGTAGGCACTTTAGTCTGTTGGTCTATCTGGCCGGCCCACACTTAGGTTATTTTCATATCTTGGTTATTGTGAATCGTACTGCAATGAACATGGGAATGCAGATGCAAGGGACCCTTGACTTAGGAACTCAGTTCATTCCTAGGACTGGCTGTCACTCATGTTGGTTGTAAGTCAAGACTATTTTTCCCATACAAAATAATGGACACCCCCAGGCATGCTGAGCTGGCCAGTGAGTCTGGGCATGGGGGCACACACCTATAATCCCAACACTGGGGAGGCTGACCACAGGAGGATCACTATGAGTCCGAGCTGCATAGTAAGACCTGTACCAAATACATAAAAAAGAAAAAAATAATAATGATGAAATACCCATGATGTATTCTAAATCTTCCAAAGCACACCTTACTAAACTTTTTATTTATTTATTTATTTATTTATTTATTTATTCATCTATCTTTTTGAGATAGGGACTTGCTATGCAGTTCAGGCTGGCCTTGAGCTCACTTTGTAGTCCAGGTTGGCCTCAAACTCACGCCAATACTCCTGCCTCAGTCTTAAATTTTTCATAATAAAAATGTATTGCATCATGTGTATAACTTACCAAAAACACCAGTAATTTTCCTATTGTATTCACCAAAAATTATAAAATGTGCCTTCCCTACCAGAAACAACAAGTTCATGTTGTACTCACCATCCAAGTTGGCATCTGTGGCTTACAGGAAGGGAGGGTGAAGTGGAAGGTGGTTACTGTTTGGAAAGGGAGTCCCCTTCCACCAGAGCATCAGGAATCTGGCTCTTTGGTGTCTTTTCTATCCTTTGTGGAGTCTGTAGTCCACTGGGACCTGCTTCTGGCTCACTAGGTCTCAACCTTTCTGAACTAAAAACTGGTCTAAAGTTGTCTGTTTCATACTTTTCACTGTTCTGTAGTATAACATGGCACTGTCATTAAGCAAGTGAATGCAATGATTGACCTTTTCTGTCTGGGTGGGTCTTCTCCACAAATGTTTGTATCCTTGTTCAATTTTTCAGGACTTCCTTTATTTTAGAGGAGGCACTGAGTGCTGCCACTCCCTCTCCTCTTCAGAAAACTCCTCAGCTGCCATTCTCTGTGGCTAAGCCCGAAGTTACTGAAGCTCTTCTGTAGACAGCTGCTTTGAGTGTCCCTCCACCAGTTCCTCAACATCACCACTGTCTGTCTGCAGGCCTACTGACTCTGCTACAGTAACAGTGTCATCAACCACAGGGTAAACTGAAGGCTCAGGCTCCTCTACACAACCTTCAAAGTCTCTTCCTTTTTAAAAAAATTTTAAAACTAGTTTATTTATTTGATACAGGGTCTCCCTATGCAGCTAAGACTTGTAGTGATCCTGCTGTCTCAGCCTCCCCAGAACTGGACTGCAGGTGCCATCATGTCTGGTTTTGGTGGCCAGCGCGGCTCTGGGGCCTGCATGGCATGTAGTCCTGGAGATTGAGCCCAGGTTCTTGCACTTGTGAGGCACTGCTTAGACAACTGAGCTATGTCTTCAGCCCCCAAAGTCTCTTTCTTGCATTTTCTGAGCCCACACTTTCTTCCAGGAAGATCTCAGTGTCCTTAGAAAGACACCAGCCTAGGATTTCTCAATTAACCCCACACAGCAAAGGATGTTGTAATATACTTCTCAGAACTCTTTAAGGGTTAAATCTGTCTGAGACTGTCTGGAAGCCCTTCAGCAACAGTTACTTGGTGTATAGCTTCTTAAAGTTAGCTGTAACCTACCGGTCTGCAGGCTGCAGTAGAGGACTCTTATTAGGTAGGTGGGAGGAATTCAACTGAAAGCCACTGGAATTCCTAATCCATTTCTTCTTCCAATTTTGAGTAGGAGCATTGTCCATGATGAAGAGAGCCTTGAGTAATAAACCCTTGTCCTCTAGATATTTCTTAACAGTAGGACAGAAAGCCTCCCTGATCCACTCAAGAAAAATTACAATTGTTACCTAGGTTGTTGTGTTTGATCTCCACATGACCCCTAGCCTATTTTTCATGACTTTATGTTTTATGAACGTTGTAGGGGCCTCACAGTGATAAACCAAAAGGCTTTATCTTGAGGTCACCACTCACATTGGTACATAGCTGTAAGGTTAGCCTGTCCTTCGTGGGCTTATGAACTGGCATTTTCTTCTCTTCCTGAGTAATGTATGTTTTCCTGGGCATTTTCTTCTAGAAAAGGTCAGTTTCATCACAGTTGAAAACTTGATGAAAGCAAAAGTCATTTCTCTGTGTCATTGTTTCAAAGTGGAGTATATAATTTTCAGCAGCCCTTTTATCAGCCCTGGCTGTTTCACCATGTCTTGTTATGCTAGGAGCCCCAGTTCTCACTTTAAACTTGTGAAACCACCCCTTTCTGGCATGAAATGTTTTCACCACTATCACCCATTGATAGATTATCCTTTATGAGATCTGCTTTTATACTCCTAGCTTTTCACAAATTATAGCCAGAGATAGCCTATAACTTGCCATCTGCCTTTCATTTATCTATATTAATAACAAAGGGCCAGCGAGATAGCTCAGCAGATTAAGTGCCTGCTTAGGCAAGCATAGGGACGGGGATTCAATCCCTGGCATCACATGCCCCAACGGTCCTGCCCCTGGGCATGCTGAGCCGGCCATAGAGTATGGGGTGTTGGCATACCTGTAATCCCAGCAATGGGGAGGCTGTAAACAGGAGTATCACTAGGAGTCCGCAGTGAAACCCTGTACCAAATACATTAGAAAAGAAAAGCAAAACCTAAAACTAATAACAAGCTTTCTACCTCATCTAACACTGTTGATCATGACTTGTAGCTTCCTTATATAAATCTTTCCAGTATATGATTGTCAAGACGGTGGATTTTGACATGCTGTGCATATTAGTGAGATCCATCACATGAATGCTATTCTCATATTTTTCCACAATTTCCTTCTTCTTTTTTATTGTGATTGTTTTTTTACTTTCCCTTCTTTCCCTCTGTTCTAGCTTTTCAGGGACTATTTTGATGGTGTATGAACAATGTGGTTTAAGATGGGAAATTTAGGTTTAACTCGTTTTTGTAGTACTGGTCATTTGTATCCTTGATTTTCACAAATATTTATGTGGGCCCTCTGCTCATTTTTTTTTCATTTTTTAATAGAGTGGTTTTCTCGTTATTTTAGATATTAGGGTTTGCAAATATTTTGTCTTTTGTTTCTTCACTCAGTTTATTGTTTCTTTTTCTGTGTAGATTTTTAGATTGATGCAAATAAATCTAGTCTTGCTATGCAGCTCAGACTCCTGGTGATCCTCCTGTCTCAGCCTCCCCAGCACTGGGATTACAGGCATGCACCACCACACTCAGTTCCAGGGTGGCACAGCACATCCGGGATTCCAGGGGCTGCACTGCATGAGGTACCAGGAATCTAACCCAGGCCCTGGTGTTTGTCAGGCAGGTGCTTAGATCTCCGGGCTATCTCCTCACCCTTTTTCTTTTCTTCTTTTTTCTGTGATAGGGTCTCACGGTGTTGTGTATTCTTGTATAAGTGGTAAGATAACTGTCAGTTTTATTGTATGGATGGTGTTTCCTCAAAACTGTTTATTGAATAGATTGTTTTCCTCTCGTTATATTCTTAGTCATTTTTCAAAATCAACTGACCATAGAAATGTGGTTTATTTCTGGTTACTCCTAGTCCACAATATGCCTGGAGTTATGTTACTGTACCTGAGATTGAACCCACAGTTACTCTATCACTGAACTATACCCCACCCCCCAGATTTGGATGCTTTTTCTTTTTCCTGCTTAACTGCTCTGGCTCCTCTTCCTTTCGAAAGATAAAATTGCAGGATGCAGAATTCTAGGTTGGTATAATACTTGCCTCCAGGAATGATTTTGGGAGGACTGCTTCCTTTTTAATTTCATTGAAGAGTTTTGAGGAGTATAGGGATTATATCTTACATAAATTTCTTGTAGAATTCAGCTGTGAATCCATCAGGATGCCACTTGAAGATGTACTCAAAGTGAAATAAACCAAACCCACATGTGTAAATATCATATAGTCTCCCTGGTATAAGAACTCAAAAGAAGAAATACAAATAGGAAGGTATGACACAATTAAAAGGAAAGCGAGAGAGAGAAAAAAAAAAAGGAAAGTGAGAACTTGAGGATTGGACAATGAGGAGAGGGCAAGGAGAAAAGCTGGGAAAAATGACAGGGGCAAAGCCATACATTTATACACACAAGATGAGTAAGGCAAAGATCCTGAGAAACATCAGCAGGTTTTTGAAACCAGCAGTTAATTGGTAGGATTCTCACCTTGACTAACTATATATGCTGATACCTGTGAACCAAGCAACTGCACTGAAGAAAGCAATATGTATTAGAAGAGTCACACTTGGAATGCCTGTCATTCTGGTCTTCTAAATACATACTGCTTGTCATTACATACCAATTATTGCCATACTGTCTCTCAAGTAAATGTTTGTTTAAAAAAAGGGGGGGGGTAATAAATGAAAAAAAGAGACAAGAAAAACATGTCACAGGACTGTCCTGCTATAATGCTGTATATGGTTAGATTTCTAAATTTCTGTA
>NW_004524669.1:2469220-2481356 GCF_000260255.1 Octodon degus | reverse complement strand
AAAAAGAAGGCCTGCAAGGACAGCCAACATTTTGGCCGTAGCCTTTCAAGTTCAGTGAAGACTTAGGACATAGGAGAACCTATACTATAGCATCATGTAACTCAGTTGTGTCCCAAATTTTCTGATCAAGGAGATTATGGGGCCACAGAGCAATGTGATCGATGATTTAGAGTGTGCCTGGGGAGAGTCTCATGGAGAGAAAACATTCTCTCAGGCTTTCACAGAGAGCAAATCGATCAAGCAATGGCCATGACTCATCCGCATGGCTGACACTGACAAAGGATCTGCAAACTACAGTACAAGGCAACAGGATAAATCTTGAGGGGACTTGACTGACCTTATGAGATACAAAAGATACATCTCTTGTTATATAGGTCTTGCTTTATCTTGGTCTTAACAATCCAGCAGAAAAGTATAAAAACGAGGTATAAAAAGTAAAGCCATATTAATATGCTGAGCTGTGAAAGGCTCAAGTCAACAACTTCTGACATCACCAGTCCTACAGATAACCCACTACTATTATGGACTACTGGACTATATTGGATTATTTTGCTGAACTCATGCACCTACAATATTTAAATGGCAATGGAATACCCATCTCTAACAAAACTAAACAAAAAAGGGGATACAAAGGAAGGGCCATTTTGTAGCTATATATACAAAATAGGATAGATATACAGCTACTTTATCTTAATTCGATGAGAAGAAAGATTTGTACTAATAATATTTGGACAGGATATCATGTCTGCATCTTGTACTATGAATAACCACTAGGAAGGTAACAATATGCAATGTATTAATTATTGAAACTGTCCTATTAATCGGTTTTGAAACTGTCTCATTGCTGTTTCTCAATAAAATTAATTAAAAAATTTCTCTGATAATATATCCACATATTATTAATTTATTGGTTGTATTATGTTCATTGTACATGATATGCAGTAATTTATTTGAACTATCCTGTTAGAAATTAGTTTTCTTTTTTTTGGTGGAACCGTGAGTAGAACTTAGACCCTTGCATTTGCCAGACAAGCAGTTATTCTAGTGAGCCATCTCCATAGCCCCTAGGAGTTTTCTTTTCAATACAGGAAATTAAACCCAGGGACTGCTGAACCACATCTCCAGTCCTCTTTATCTGATTGTTTAATATGTGAAACAAGGCCCTATGAAATTGCCTAAACTGGGCCGGGGAGACGGCCCAGTAGAATAAGCGCTTGCCTGGCAAGCACAAGGGCCTGAGTTTAATCCCCAGTTCCACCAAAAAAAAGAAATTGCCTAAACTGGCCTTGAACTTGAGATCTTCCTGCCTCAGCCTCCCTAGTAGTTGGGATTATAGATGTACACCACCACATCCAGCTGAAATTAGTACTTTTGGGGGTGGGGGGCTACTGGAAATCAAACTCACAACCTTATGCTTGCCAGGCAGACGTTGTATCACTGAGCTAAATCCCTGGCCCCTAGGATATTTTTTAATATTGAAGACAATGCTGCATCAAATATTCTTTTTTTCTTGCACCAAATATTCTTGCATATTTGCATATTTATATTATTGCTGTCCTGTAATGATTCCACTAAAGTAATACTCAGAACTATTTTCCAATTACAAAATTAAATGTAGAAAATTTGGAAAATACAGGAAGTCCATCCCCACTGTCAATAGTTAAGCCATGTTCTAACTTTAAGTATAAGAATACTGTTCAATAAGTAATAAGCTATTTCCACAACCTGGTCTTCCTGATTTTGGTCATAGGAGAAACTCTGACTCTTCAATATGATTTTTATAACTATGGACTGCATATTGATCTTTTTTCTAGTTTATTTTTGTGAGTTCCAGAGGCACTCACTTTCCCTATGGATTACCTCTTTGCTCACAGATATGTTTAAAGAATAGTTTGTAGGGGCCAGGGATATGGCTCAGTGGCATGAGCACCTGCCTGGCAAGTGCAAGGTCCTGAGTTTGATCTCTGGTACCACAGAAAAAGAAGTTGTTTTTTTGGGGGGTTGGTACCAGGGATCAAACTCAGGACCTTGTCCTTTCCAGGCAGGTGCTCATGCCACTGAGCTATCTCCATGGCAATAAGTTTGTAATATAATTAAATTTCTTTTCTCATTTCTAGGTCTCAGAAGATCCTCAAGTGACTGCAAAGTTAAATGCAAGCCTGTTGAAAGTAAATTTCAACATTTCAGTAAAATGTCTATTTTGTTGTCTTTTGTGGCTATACACAGCTTTGTCTATTATATAATTGTATATGTTGCCTACAGTTCTTCTTTTACACACAGCCACTATGGTCATCCGCTCTGGTTTACTAAACAAAGTTTAATCAGACCCTGGGTAGGCTAAGTCATAAAAGGAACATCATTATGGGTTCCTGACATGAATGGAAAGTGGCACAATCCTCTGATGCAAAGAGAGTTCTCCAAAGTTGTCTCCCAAGTAAGAAATGGGTATGAAGAAGGAAAATAAAAACAATTAAAGAAAACCCTGGAGAATCAGAAGGTGGTTATGAATTGGTAAAGGAGGAGAAATCTTACATGGTATATGGGAAGGCTAGGCTTGTAAAAGAAGGATACTTTGAAAGAAAACTCTGAGTTGGACTCTTTTCTATCTAGCATACTGCCATGCAGATTACTGTGTTCTCCGTCAGCTCTACTGCAATTCCAAAAGCAGGGGGGCTAAGAGGTTCATCGGGAAATACTAGTGACATACAAGGTTAAAAAGTGGTTCTACTGAAAGGCATCTATGGATTTCTTCCTGCTTTCCTTCACAGGCCTTCTTTTTACCCAGAGATCTAGATGATCATTTTGAGAATGGAACAAAGCTCTGAATAAGATTTAAAAAAAAAAAAAAAGGTTCCTTACAGGGCAAAGCATCACTTCCTCCCACCTCTTTTTCCATACATTACCCGCCAAGACAGCTGAAACCCATGACTAAAAATGACCTCACTGGTAAAAACAAGTAGATGAGCCAGGTGTGGTGGTACATGCCTGTAATCCCAGCACACTGGGAGGCTGAGGCAGGAGGACTGCAAATTCAGTCTGGTCCATTTAGTGAGACCCTACCTCAAAATAAGAAATTAAAAAGGGGGAGGAGCTGGGGATGTAGCTCAATGCAGACATCCTGGGTACAGTCCCTAGCCTGTCTGTCCAAAAACACATACCCATACCCAGACTATAAAGGCAATAAACTCAATAACCTATTCTATATGACTGGAGTTAATACAATAAAAGCCAAATAAATGTCCCCAAAGAAATGAAGGAAGATGTGGAGTATATCTATTGGTAGTGAATCAAAACAGACGAAGTAGGGTCAGGGAGATGGCTCAGTGGAATAAGCGCTTCCCTGGCAAGTGCAAGGGCCTGAGTTCAATCCCTGGTTCTGAAAAAAAAAAAAAAAACCAAGTAGGATTATTGTATATTCAAAACATAATTGACAGGTGCAGGGTTGGGGTTAGACCCTCTGGTCTGCCATGCCAGCCCTGCCCGCAGGGTGCACTGTATTGAGACTGGACGTGGTGGCACTCTCCTATAATCCCAGCACTTGGGAGGCTATAAACAGGAGAATCACTATGAGTCCGATCTAGTAGTGAGACCCTGAACACCCTGTAGACCCTTCCCTAAAATACAAAAAACAAAACAAAAACATAATGGAAGCTCTGGGTCCATAGCAGGCTACAGGGCATGGACTTGGCATCAGCATATTTACATCTCGTGACCCTAGAAAATGTGACTGGGAGGGTGGTATATGAAAAGATGAATGTTAAGGTTTTTGAGAAACTCATTGATTTGAAAGCTCACATTCCTATTGTCTTGTTAAAAGACAACAAAGAGCTAGGTGTGGTGCCACGTGGGTATAATCCCAGCACTCAGGAGGCTGAGGGAGGAGTATTGTTACTGAGTTCAAGACCATCTTGAGCTTGTGAGCTCAAGGCCAGCCTAAGCTGCATACCAAGATCCTGTTTCAAAAAGAAAAAAAAATAATAAAAAAAATAAAAAATAATAAAAGACAATGAAAAAAGTTGTCAGTATAAAGAATATAACAAAGGTGACTCCAAAATACTAGGTACCAGTGTTTCCCGGCTACAACAGCCTTCTGTGCAGAGGGCCCAGCTCTAACTGTCTGTAATATGTACAACTATCTTAGCTGTCTACATTGTTCTTGGTCTAGCTTTTGGGGACCCATAGAATAGTGCTGGTCCCCTCTTCACATGGCAGTTGATTGTAACCTCTGTTGTTCCCTTTCCTCTGCTGTGACCCTAGCTACGGTTGGTTCCACACAAGCCTGATTATAGAGGGGAAGCACTACCTGGAGTGGCTGACTGAGAGGTTAGCTGAGAGGGGAGTGAAATTCTTCCAGTGGAAGATGGAGTCTTTGGAGGTGGTGGCTAGAGGAGGGGTGGGTGTGATTATCAGCTGCCCTGGGTGTGGGCCGGGGCTCTACAGCCAGACCCACTGCTGCAGCCAGACCCACTGCCGCAGCCAGGCCACAGGCAGATCATTAAGGTGAATGCTCCCTGGATAAAGCACTTCATTCTCACCCATGATCTCAAGAGTGGGATCTATATGTCCCTATACATCATCCCAGAAGTGCAGTTACTCTTGGAGGCATCTGCCAGCTGGGGAACTAGAGTGAGATAAATAGTACCCAGGACCACAACACTGTTTGGGAAGGCTGCTGCAGACTGGAGCCCACACTGAAGAATGCAAGAATTGCTGGTGAGCATACTGGCTTCTGGCTGGAAAGGGACCAGCTTCGTGTGGGATCTGCAAACACTGAGGTCATCCACAACTATGACCATGGAGACTATGGGCTCATGATTCACTGGGGCTGTGCCCTGGAGGCCGCTAATTGTTTGGGAAAATTCCAGAAGGAAAGGAGCTGTACCAGATGCCACCATCCCACGTCTGAGGAATCCAGTGACCAACAGCTTCCCTGCAAAGGTCCCCCACCTGCCAGACCAACTATTCAGTGTGCCCCCTAGAAGCCTATGCGTGTTCCCTGCCCCTAATTCTGCTGCTTTCTACAAATGTGCTTAAAGGAGAGGAAGCCACAAGGTCTGTCCATGGAGGAACATCCAGCCCCACCTGTAGCCCCATGGACGCTGAGGTCACCACTCTGTCTCCAGGCCTGACACTGAGGAACAGTCCTCAGAAGAAAGGAAAACTCAGAAAATCAAAGAGGCAGCTTCCCAAAGAAACACAAATTGAAGATGATTACTTGACTCTAAGTCATACAAACATATTAAAGTTTCTGAAAAGTCCCACAAAAACAAAACAAAACAACAACAAAAAGAAATAACAACTAGGTGCTAAGCTTAGCATCCAGGAGAAAAAAAGTATAATTCTTCAAATGGAAATATACCCACAATCCAGGGCACATCAGAGGTAGCCTCTTACCAAAAGACCTCCACATGACAGTAGAAGAGATATTCTTCTCAACGGAACTACAAATCTCAACACAGAGACACAACTAAAATAAGAAAACAAGGCAACAAAATATCTCTGAAAATATAAACAACTCCCCAAAGCTAACTCCACTGATACTGAAGTAGATCAAATGCCAAAGAATTTTGAAACCTGACCATTGAAATGACCAATGAGCTTAAGTTACTAATGAGCAGCTGAATGAATTAAGCCAACACAGGACATGAAAAGTCACTTTAGTAAAGAGGAAAGTTTTAGCAGGGCATAGTGGTACGCGCCTGTAAACCCAGCACTCTGGAAGGCTGAGACCAGAGAACCAAAAGTACTGGGAGTGGGGGAAGGGAAGAAGTTCTGAACAACAACCGAGCATAAAATCTGGAAATGAAAATGAAATAGGAAAAAGAACCAAACTAATACCACGTTGTCCTCAGGCAGCATCTTAGAGCTTAGGTTTCTGTTTCCTTAAGTTTGTTTCTTATAAATGTTGTCATAATTACCTAAGCCAACAGTACCCCATGTTTTGTCATATGACTGCTTGTTCCCTATGTAAAATGTCAAACACTTTTGTTCCTTTGTCACAAGCTAAGCCCATGCTTTGTAGCTGTACTAAATTATATCAAAGACCTAATCACACCCCCTAGACCTGGAACTAGACCTGAAACTAAAACTGTATACATTTTTTCCCTTCCTGCCCTTCAGGGTTGTGTCTTGGTCATGACCTGGACCCTAACAGCTGGCTAATAAACTTGCTTGTCTCTGCATCCAGCCTCCACTGGTGACTCAGGCAAGTGCATTTGCTACAACAAAAACTCCAGTAAGTCAAAACACTTGATGGGAAGTCTAAGGAGTGGGCGAGATCAATCAGGAAAAAATAAATCAGGACTGGAAGGTTGGGTGGGAGTTCTCAAATTTTCATACAGAATCAAAGAAAAATATGAATAAAATAAAAATAAACCATGGGACCAGGGAAGATAGCTCAGTAGAATAAGCATTTGCCTGGCAAGTGCAGGATACTGAGTTCAATCCCTGGTACCACATAAATAAATAAATAAATAAACATCAAAGATTTAAATGTTAAAATAAACAATCTGCTAGAAGATAAGATAGTAACTCTTGAAGCCAGGTGTAAGCAAGGATTCTTTTTTTTTTTTGGTGGTACCAGGGATTGAACTCAGGACCTAGCTCTTGCCAGGCAGGCTCTTATACCACCGAGCTATCTCCCCAGTCCTAGTCAAGGGCTTTCTGAACAGAACACCGCTGACATAAGAAATAATACTGAAAATTAACAAATGGGATCAAATCAAATTAATTTCTACACAGTGAAGGTAACAATGAACAGAGCAAAGAGACAACGTACCAAATGGGAAAACGTTTTGCCAGCTGTTCTTCAGACAGAGGACTAGAATCTATGATATATAAAGAACTCAAAAGAGGCCGGTTCCCCAAATAAAAAACCCAATCAAAAATTGACAACACATGAATAAAGACTTCTCAGAAGAAGTACACATGGCCAATAAATACATCAAAAAATGTTCAACATCACTGGCCATTAGAAAAATGCAAATTAATACTGAGATTCCATCTACTCCAGAAAAAAAGGCTACCATCAAGAAATCAGGGGGCCTGCCCCTTAGCCCAGTTCTTTGGGCTGGGGAGATGGCTCAGCGGAATAAGCGCTTCCCTGGCAAGCGCAAGGACCTGAGTTCAATCCCCGGTTCCGCTAAAGAAATAAATAAATAAACAAGAAATCAAATTGTAACAAATGCTGTAGGGGGGTAGGGGATTCTTCTGCACTATTGGTGGGATTATAAACTAGTACAACCACTAGAGAAATGACTAAATAGAGAAAGTCCATTTGATGCAGCTATTTCCTTTCTACTAAGAGAGTTAAAAATCATCATATTACAATGATATGTGTATATTCATTATTTGTTTATTATTTTTTCTTTTGAGACAGGGTCATGCTATATAGGCCTTGCTGGCCTCAAACTCACGATCACAAGTGTGTGACACAATGCCCAGTTTGCATATCCATGTTTAAGAAGCACAATTTATAATAGCAAAATCTTGAGAATGGCCTGTATGCCCATCAACAGATGAAGAAGATGTATTTATATACAATGAAGTACTACTTTGTCATAAAGATGAATTTTTATGGCATGCATAAGTAAATGCATGTACCTTGAGATCCTATTAAATAAAATAAATCAGATACATGAGCTTAAATATCAAATGAGAAACACAAGATACAAAGAATAAAAGATAACAAAAAATAAGCAATGAATAGACTATGCAGGAGTTCCTGGATAAATCTAAAAGAAAGAATTTAAGACTCACTGGCCTAGAAGAAAACACGGAAATATAGGCAAATGGCTTTTAAAAAAAATTTATTCACTGAAATTATAGCAGAAAACTTCCCAAACTGAGGAAAATAAGAGATACTCAGATAGAGACCTAGGGATGTAACTCAGTGTGAAGGTTCAATTCCCAGTATGGAAGACAAAACAAAAAAACAAACCAGTTGAAGTCCTAAGGAGAGTGAGGTTAATAGAGAGGTGATGTTTAATGAATAAGTATTTGACACTTTGATTATAAAGGAGTTGCAATTTTTTAATAACAAAGTCAAGGGTATGAGAAGCAGCTAGAGGACTGAAACACTAGAAGAGAACAAATAGGAAACAAGTGAGGTGTTGCAAAGATCTGCATATACTGAAATTGATAGAGATTATGACAGAATGATGAGCAAGAAATACAGAAGGATAGGGGTTGGCATACAGTCCAGTAAGAGATTTAAAGTTGGAGTGATTAGGGAATGGGAAAAAAGGACCTGGAAGTTGTACTAAGAATGAAGAGGATCCCTGTGTCACTTTCAGGACAAGTGATAGAGGAAGTTGTGGGAATTACATGTATGCGATAGTTGAGATTTACTAGAGTCAGTGGGTTGCAATGGAACATATTTAATACAGGACATATAATTTAAAGGATCATTTTATAATATTCACCCAAAAAGTCAGAAGCAGAAGAGTGCAACAGATCTGTCTGCATGCTAGAGACTCAAAGAATTTAGCCGCTGGCCTGGATCCCACAGCAAAGGCCCACATGAGTCCACCGAAGGCCTAGAGCCCAGGACAGTGTCTCATGTATGTCTGTATCAAGGATCTGCACTGAGAAGGCCCTGAGGCCAGTCCATGGTGAAAGCTGGAAAGTCCACCCTGCCTGGTAAAGGATCTGTGGATCTGTGCCAGAAGGTTGAGGAATCTGCCCTGGAACTACAAGCAAGGCTCAAGGCAAAGATCAAAGTTCTTCTGAAGAGAACAACAGTCATCCCCGGGGATAGTGAGGACCTGAGCTGAGTTCTGAAAACCAGCCTTGGCAAGCTTCTCCAGGAACATCAACAGCAAATCATCTTCCCCTGCAGTTCTCCTTTCATGCAACTGGCAACAATTCTCAGGTGTGCCTTTATGCGTAGTCTCCCTGACTTAGTTCAGTTGGGCATTCCCACTCAAGTCAATCATTAATCTACCACAGTGAATAATTTGAGAGGGTTTCTAGTGAGGCAGTATTTTCAAGGGAGAGTCAGAGGTCAACTATTGCTTTAAATGTTGTGAGGATATATGTGTATTTTATGGCATATTTCTATATCTATTTACCAAGCTAACTAGCTGCATTTTAAAAAGAAGAAGAAGAGGAAGAAGAAGAAGAAGAAGAAGAAGAAGAAGAAGAAGAAGAAGAAGAAGAAGAAGAAGAAGAAGGAGGAGTCTTGCTATGCATTTCAGTCAGGCTTTAAACTCCCTTTGTAACACAGAGCTGGCCTCAAACTCATGGATGTCCTCCTGCCTCAGACTCCTGAGTACTGGAATTACAAGGCATGCACCATGAAGCCCAGCTCATCCAAGAGTATTTTCAAAAGGGTCCTTCTGATCATTTGCTGAGAACTTGAAGGTGAGAATATAGTCATTATATGTTTACATTTAAGTTATATTTGATTTAAGTCTATGGCCATACCATCCTGAATGCTCCCGATCTCATCTAAATTATAATTTAGCTAAATATAAAAATTTAGAGTCAAAGTTTCTTTTTTCAATACCTTGACTATTGCCTTCTTGTTTACCTGTTTCTAACGTTAATCCTATAAAGCCTGACACCATGCTGATTCATTTTCTTAGTGAGGTGCTCTTCTGCTTGGAAAGGTTTCAGAATTGTCTACTTCGTTCTGCTAAGATGATGAAACAGTCAACTTTCATTTATTAAGATAGCATCAGCCCTGAACTAAAATATATTGAAAAAACAAAACATAAAGATAGCATCAGTATTCCTTTTATATTAACCTATAACAAAAACAATATGCTACTGAAACAAAAAGACATGTAAACCAATGAAACAGTTTCTATAAGCTATTTCAACATCAACTTTTTTTGAAAGGTCTCAATTTTTTTCTTTTTTCCTTTTTTTTTGTTTTAGTATTGGTAGAAATAGATCTTCAATGCATACTTTGAGTTTAGATAAGTTCTACATTCTCTTAAGGTTTTCTCTTTCATATTATTTGGAGTTATTTGCCTCCAAGTGAACTTAACATATTATCTATGTATTTAATTCTGTATAGACTTTTTAAAAGATTTTTAAAACTAAATTTGAGAAACTTTGCATACTGTATACCTTACTTAACCCAAAGAAATTTTTGCACATTTCAAAAAAATCTTAAATGATCTGTATGTTCTAATTTTCCCATGTTCCATTTCTGAATAAAGAAATACCCAGTGTTACATATTGCTTTCTTTTTTTCTATTTTTATTTATTTATTATTTTTTTAAAGTGTATTTGGTACAGATCCTTCGGTTCATGAGCATGATGACTGGGTGTTCATGTTTTATGCATGAGATGTGCCTCTCTCAAACCTTGTTGCGACGTGGGCACATTACCCATCTGACATAAAAAAAAAAATGTATTTGGTACAAAGTTTCACTACACAGCTCAGACTCATGGTGCTCCTCCTGTCTTCAGCCTCCCAAGCCCTGGGATTACAGGCATGTGCCAACTCACCCAGTCCCATTGGCCCGCTCAGTGTGCCCAAGGGCGGAGCCGGCATGACATGTGGTACTGGGGATCGAACGCTGGTCCCTGCACTTGCCTAAGCAGGTGCTTAGTCCGCTGAGCTATCTCGCCAGCCCCTACATATTGCTTTCTAATAAATCAGATTGTTAGAGATACTTCAGTAAATTATCTCTATTTCAAAATTATATCTTAGCTGTGGGGGACTCAGGTCAATAATTTCTGACATTGCCAGTTAAATATAAGACCCAATGCTATTATAGGCTACTGGACTCTTTTAGAATATTTTGCTGAGTTTACACACCTATAATATTTAATAATGGAACTTAGAAAAAATGGGGTATGCCGATGAATGTCCATTTTGTATCTGTGTATTCAAAGAGGTTGGGATAGATATATAGTTGCATTCTCTTAATGAATAGAATGATTTGTTCTAATGGTGTTTGTGAATAGGATCACAAGTCCGCATCTTGTACAGCAATTAACCACTAAGAAGAATATATGCAGTGTATTATTTGTTGAAACTGTCCTTCCGATTTGATTTGAAACTGTCTCATTGCTATCTCTTTGTCAATAAAACTTTGAAAAAAAAATTATATCTTAATCTACTTTCAGTGATGATTTTATCAATGTAAAAAATTGTGCCCGATGCAGTATTAGCTCAAAAGCTTAAATAAGAATCAGACACATAGTTTTTAGACAGGATATTTTAACCTTAGAATTATATAACTATATATACATATATGGTATGTTGCATATTAAATTATCATTTGAGGTAAATTAAATATAGATAGTAAACATTCAGCCAAACATTCTTTGAAAGGCTTAAACACTAGTGTCCAGACACAGCACTAAATTTATGAAACTTAAAAACCCATGTGAAGTCTGCTGTAATGTTAAGAAAAGCGAAAGATTTTTAGCTCATTGAATTGTGTAGACACAGAAGTACTTAGCACGACAAAATTACCAAAATAAAAACTTTTAAAGGTTATTTGTGCCTAACAATATTAATTATTCTATACTTTTGGATAATTTAACATTTTTATAAATTTATATAAATTATTCTCTTTTAGTAAATTAACACATAAAAATAGTTCAAACTCTTATTTTTCACTCTGGTTAGCTCATTACAACTCAACAAAAGAATGCTCATACACTCAGCTCTATTAAAATATAATATTTGAATAGATCCCATTATTTCACCCATTGGTTGCTATGCCGGAATCTAGAACAGGTTGCGCCAGACCGGGCAGTGCAATTCACTGACAGCCGCGGGTGATACAGTGAATGCGAAATTCGTGCCTGCGGGGTGGCTGCCTGAGCTTGCTTCCAGTCACACAGCCGCTGGCACACCCAGCAGATTTCACCTCGTTCACTGTCAGCACCGCTGTGCTCCTAGTTTCTGGTAGAAAGATGGTCAGTCTGTTCTTTGGTTAAACCACATATTTGATCATCAATCACCTTCGTTTAGTAAAAAGAAGTGAGAAGATTCCCTGAGCGCCAGCTGTAGTCCCCCATGCCGCCCCATATCCGCTCCAATAGGATGAAAGAGGGGCTGGGGAGACAGCTCAGTGGAATAAGCCCTTGCCTGGCAAGCGCAAGGGCCTGAGTTCAATCCCTGGTTCTGGGAAAAAAGAGAGAGAGAGAGAGAGAGAGAGAGAGAGAG
>NW_004524669.1:2466205-2467860 GCF_000260255.1 Octodon degus | reverse complement strand
TCTTGGGAGGCTGTAAACAGGCGGATCCCTATGAGTCTGATCTAGTAGTGAGATCCTAAACACATTGTAGGCCCTTCCCTAAAAATACAAAAAAAAAAAAAAAAAGAAAAAAGAAAGAAAGAAAAGAAAAAAGAAAAATGATAAAATCTAGATCTCTAATATTTCTTAAGCCCAAGCCCCTTCGACATTGCAGCTCTTTTCAGTTTTTGCTTACATACAATTCATTCTTTGCAGTCAATTAAACTGGAGAAGCCTGGGAATAAAGTCTGAAACAGATTAATTTAAAAAAAAATGAGGGGCCTGGGAGATGGCTTAGTAGAATAAGCGCTTCCTTGACAAGTTCAAGGGCCTGAGTTCAATCCCCATTTCCACAAAAAAAAAAAAAAAAGGTGAAAAGAAATGAGCAAGGCGAAGAATAGGTAGCATTCCAGTTTTTACAAAGCTGAACTTTGCAGATGCCTACTATGTCTATTGCAGCTGCCTACTACGTCTATTGTCCCCTGCTTCTCTTCTGAAGCTGTGTGGACTCATTTCTCTCTCTCTCTCTCTCTCTCTCTCTCTCTCTCTCTCTCTCTCTTTGCATTTTAAGGAAGGGTCTACAGTGTGTTCAGGGTCTCACTACTAGATCGGTCTCATAGTGATCCGCCTGTTTACAGCCTCCCAAGAGCTGGGATTACAGGTGCGTGCCACCACTCCTAGTCTCAATTGCCAGCTCAGCGCCCTCTAGGGGCGGGGCCAGCACGGCAGGCCCAGGGATCGAAGCCCTGGCCCCAGAGCATGCTTACAAGCGCTTTGGGGGGCTCACCTGACTTTTTATGTGCTGCTCTTTGGGCTCACCTGGGTTGAGAGGAACTTTTGCTGTGCTGGAAGCTATCATCAGCCGTCCCTAAGCTACTCAGTTCTGGCAAATGCTGACCATTTCTCTGAACCTCTGACTGCTTGGGCTCCCTCAGAAAACTCAGTTCTCCAAACCCCGTCATGATCTGCCTAAAAATTGACATAAGAGCCACAGGGAAGAGCCTCATCGCTCCTTTTCGAAGAGAACGGTTACGGTACTAACATGGGCTCCAATGGCTGACTGCTCTAAACGAGAAATACTGCTAAAGTCCCCACTATCGCTTTCAATAGTGACTGTTTTCTGCCAGCCCTGCTCAAGATCTGGTCCTCTTTGCAATTCCATCCAGGTCTCTATTTTCTCCAGGACGAATCCTTCTTACTTGAAGATCCAGTGTAATTGTTGGCTGCTGTTGAACAGCAGGTGAGGATCTGTTGGATTTTTTCTTTTCTTCTGTGATTCTTGACGCGTCTTGAATTAGAGAATTGGGAGTATGCAGTGCTCCTGTGTTCTCTATCTGGATAGCTCTCTGAGCTTGAGACAGGTTTCACTAAACTCAGCCTCCCGAGGGCTGGGATTGCAGTGTGGGCCACCATGCCCCATCTCACTTGTTTATTCACATGTCAACTTCATCCCTCCCCACCCCCTGGGTCAGGACAGCTATTATACAAATTCATCATTTTTGGGCTGGTGAGATGGCTCAGTGGTCTAAAGCACCTACTTAGAACAAGCTTGGCAAAGCACAGGGACCGCGGTTCAATCCCCCAGCACCACATGCCAGCCAGCCCCGCCCCCTGGTGGGCTGAGCTGGCCACACACA
>NW_004524669.1:2445946-2465350 GCF_000260255.1 Octodon degus | reverse complement strand
TATTTATCCACTGATATATTGACAGGTACCTAGGCTGTTTCTACAACTTAGCTATTATAAATTATGCTGCTATAAGTATGGGTATGCATGCATCACTATAGAATATAATCTTAAATTTTTTCAGGAATGTAGCAAAGAGTGGTACAGCTGGGCCACGTGGTCTTTCTATTTTTAACAGTTAAGGAATATGCACACTGATTTCTACAATACTTGCACTAGCTTACAACTATTATTCCACCAACAATATATGAGGGCTTCTTTTCCCCTGCATCCTTGTCAGCATTCATTATTTTCGTATTTATCATGATAGTCATTCCAATTGGCATGAGATGTAATTTTAATGAAGTTTTCATTTGCATTTCTCTGATTGCTAGAGAGGTTGAACATATTTTCATATATTTTTTGGCCATTTAAACTTCTTCCTTTGAGAGGTATTTACTCAGTTAATTTGCCTTTTTTTTCTTTTTCTCTTTTTGAGACAGGGTTTCATTATGCACTTCAGGCTTGCCTCGAACTCACTATGTAGCCCAGGCTGGCCTCTAACTCACAGGGATCTCCTGCAACAGCCTCCTAAATGCTGAGATTATAGGCATGAGCCACCATGCCTGGCTACATTTGCCTTTTTTTAAAATTTTATTTCTTATTTTATGTATTTGGTACAGGGCCTCATTATGCAGCTTGGACTCGTAGTGATTCTCCTGTTTCAGCCTCCCCAGCCCTAGGATTAAAAGGCATGCTCCACCATGCCCAGTCTTGGTGGTGGGCTCAGCACACCTGGGTGGGGCCAGCATGGCATATGGTACCAGAGTAGAACCCAGGTCCTTGTGTTTGCCTAGGCAGGTGCTTAGACCGCTGATCTCCACAGTCCCATTTGCCTATTTTTTCAAAAGAAACATTAGATTCATTTATGGTGGTCAATTTTAATAATTCTCTAGATATTCTAGATATTAATGCTCTATCAGAAGAATAGGTTTCAAGGATTCTCTCTCATTCAGTGAGTTGTCTCTTTACTCTGTAGTTCCCCTGGATGTGCTGGACACCATTTCCTGTGCTTTTAGAGTCCTGTTCAAGAAGTCTTTGCCCTGTCTATGGTGTCAAGTGTTTCCTCTGTGCTGTCTTCCAATAGGTTCCACAGTTCTTGTTTTGTCTCTAGGTTTTGATCCCTTTTGGCTTCATATTAGTACAGGGTGAGAGAAAGGGACCTAGTTTCCATCTTCTACTTGGGGATATCCGGTTTCCCACCACCATTTGTCAGATTGTCTTTTCTCCAGGATATGTTGTTTTTGGTCCCTTTGTCAAAAAACAGGTAGCTGTGGGTACTTGGTTTGTTTGCATGCCTTCTACTTCACTGGTTTGTATGTGTTTTTTGTGCGAGTAGTAAACTATCTTTTGTTCTATAGCTTAACAGTACAGCTTGAAGTCCACTATAATGATACTCCAGTGCTGCTCTTTCTGCTCAGGGTTGATTTGGCTATTCTGGGTCTCTTTATTTTTTTATTTTATTTTTTTAATAAATTGCAAATTGAAAATAAATTATTTACAAACGTAAATGAATATAACAATAAAAATTGTCCAAAATAAAAATGAAGAAAGAATTTATAGATCAGTCATAATAGCTCACTGTATCAAAACCAAGAAACTTATATTCATATAATTAGAATTCTTAAAGTGGAAAGGAGTAGGTAATAAATATTTAAATATTTAAAATTTTTGAATTTAGTACAACTTATAGTAACATATTTCCAAGAAAAATGAACCTTTAGCACAAGAAATTTAAATAAAATCATACCAAGATACACAAAAATGAAATTGTCCAAAACTTATTGTAAAGAAAAAAAATCATTAAAGCATATACATAAAAAATATTAGCTATGGAAGAACAAAAATAGCACCTTATTCCACATTACAAAGAAAAAAAAAGGACCAAGTGTGTAAGAAACTAGACTAATTAAAGGACTGAAAGAAAAGATCTGTCCTCTTTGAATTTTATACTTAGCAAACATACCTTTGAAAACTAAAAGTAAGATTTTCTAGTTATACAAACTTGAAATATTTTAATACCTGCAGAAGTAGCATATAGGAAATAACAAAGAGCATAATTCAAAAGGCAAGAGAAGTTGCAGTATGCTCCTGGATGAACAATAAAGAGCTCTCAATATGATAGTTATGCAGGACTATATAAAAGATATATTAGATGAACACTTATTTAAAGGTCATTGCAGATTTCTATGAAACAGTACCAATCTTATGTTGGGTTATGCATGTATTTTTTTATATATGTGTGCATATGTGTGTATAAAAGACAGGGAAGAAGTAATATAAAGTCAACAGAAAATGGGAATATACTTTTTAAAGTTCTAATACTAGGAGAAGATATCATACGATGTCTTTTAAATAAATTGTAAGTCAAAGATATAGTATAAATCTTAGAACAAAAATTAAGATTAAGCAATATTCAGAAAATTCTGGGTCTCTTTTGATTACAAATTAAATTCAAGATTCTCTTGGTATTCTAATAGGGATTTCATTGAATCTACAGATGCTTCTGGGAATATAGCCATTTTAACAATATTAATTCTGGACATTGAAGAACAGGGGGATGCCCTTGCATTTTCTAATGCCCTCTTCAATCTCTTCCTTCAGAATTCTGCAATTTTTCTTTCTCTTTAATTTTAATTTTTTTAATATTGAGAATCAAACTCAGGACTTTGAGTTTACGAGACATGTTCTATGCCACTGAACTATCTTCCCTGGCTGTAATTTTTATTACAGTCTTTTACTTTCTTAGTTAGGTTGATTCCTAGGTATTTAATTGTTTGTATGTGTGATTGGAAGTGTTTTCTTGATTTCTTTCTTGGTGGGTTTGTTATTGGTGTATAGAAACACAACTGGAGCCAGGTGTGATAGTGCATGTCTGTAATCCCAGCACTCAGAAGGCTGAAGTAGGAGTATCTGTTAGTTTGAGGCCAGCCTGGGCTACATAGTGAGTTCAAAGTCAGCCTTGGTCATGATGCAAGATATCATTTCCCTGCCCCCCTTTCAGTGTAGCACTTGGGGTTGAACCCAGGGCATTCATATTAAACTACATCCCCAGCCCTTTAAGTTTTGAGATAGGTAGGTGTGGTGGCACATGCTTGTAATCTCAGTACTCAGGGGGCTGTGGCAGGAGGATCACTGTGAGTTCACGGTCACCATGTACATAAGTAAGTTCAAGACCAACCTGCACTACATAGTGAGATCCTGTTTCCAAAAAACCAAAACAAATTTCTTTTTTTTTCCAAAACAAATTTTTAAATTAAAAAAATAATAAATTTTGAGGTACAGTCTCTCTATGTTGCTAAATTGCCCAGGTTGGGCTCAAACTCAGTCCTCCTGCCTCAGCATCCCAGAGTGCTGGGGTTACAGATTAAACCACTGCACCTGCTCTGACAATTCTTTGGTCTCCACAGGAACTTTACACCATTTATTGTACCACCTTCTTACTGTGTGTCACTGCTTCTTTTGCTACCCAGCATAAACTCCAAGGTCAGTAATTAAAATAAGTCCCTTACATATACTCTCAAATCCTACTTACTTTCTCCTCCTTTGGTTTGAAGTCCTTGGTTGACCACAGCCCAGCTTACATATAGTTTTCTCTATCTACTTCATACCTGCACTCTGACAGCTGAATATGCCTTTAGGAAAAACACACATTTTGAACTTGCTGACTGGTCTCAATGTAAATAATCATTAACCTCCAATGGCTCTAGAATGCTGCTTGGCAAACACACTATCTATTTCTCCATTCAGTCTGACCTCCTAGACTATTCTATTTCTTATCCAGCTTCCTCAAATCTTTGAGACCTTCTCTTCTATGTTCATTTTTGGCTGATAATTTAGCCCTTTATTACATGAAAGGAACCTCCCTCGCCTAATCTATCTGTATCTGTACCTATACCTTCTACTTTTCCTTTGTTACCTATGGATGAATTGTCTGGCTCTCACTGAATGTCAGCCTCTTGGTAATATACATTAGATCCCAACATTGCAACTGGCCTCTGTCTCTGTCTCTCTTTCTCTCTCCTCTTCCCTTCCTCCTTATCTCCTTCCCTTTCTCCCCTTTCCTCCTCTATTACTTTTTCCTTCTCTAACATGATTTCCCTTTAATTAAAAAATAATAAGAAGCAATTATCTCATAGCCACTCCCTTTGCCACTCTTTACAGCAAAATTCCTTCTTTAAAAAAGTATATAGGGGCTGGAGAGATGGCTCAGTGGTCTAAAGCACCTACTTGGAACAAGCTTGGCAAAGCACAGGGACCGCGGTTCGATTCCCCCAGCACCACATGCCAGCTGGCCCCGCCCCCTGGTGGGCTGAGCTGGACACACACACACACACACAATAAATAAATGTAAAAATAAATAAATAAATAAACAATAAAAAAGTATATAAATTTACTGCCACTAATTTCCTTCTCTGCCAAAGCTCTCTAAATCTGGGTTGTGTTCCTCCTTTCCCATCAAAGCTACTCTCATCAGAATCATCCAAAATCTCCTTGTTGTTATAACTAATGATCAATTTTCAGTCCTTGTCTTTCTTGAGCTATCAGCAACATTTAAAACTTCTGGTTACTTTCTTTGAAATAGTATTTTCTTTTTTGGGGGTGGGGGGGACGGGATGGTACCGGGGATTGAACTCAGGACCTTGCACTTGCCAGGCAAGCGCTTCCTGCACTGAGCTATCTCTCCGGCCCTGCAACAGTATTTTCATATGGCTTCCAAGGCAGCCTGCTCTTCTGGTTTGCTTCCTACCTTTCTAATCACTTGTTCATCATTTTGAAGCTTCCTTATCTCTCCGACCTCAAAACATTGGACTGGACTAGAGTTTACTCCTTGGACTTCCTTTCTGGTCCCCATTCCTTTGATGGTCTCACCTGGTCTTACTGGCTTTAACATACCACATATGTGCTGATGACTAAATTTATAGCTCTGCTTTGACTTTGAACTCTGTCTCTGAATTCTAGTTCTTTATATACAACTACCTAGTTTATATTTCCACTTGGTCAGTCACAAGCTGATTTCCTCTTTTTCTTTTCTCTGCATTGCAGGGAATTGGAGATTGCAGTACCAATCTTCAGCATGTAGCGTATCTCACCAAGCATATTTCTTATGCATTGCCACTAGCCACACATTTTCCTTTGAATGTTAACTTAAATTTAACTAATATGAAATAGAATAGCTCCTTGTTTGGGGGCATGTGTGTGTGTGCGCGTGCGTGTGTGTGATTAGTAACCTGGACCATCTATTTTATATTTTTAAGTTTCAACTTGTTCAAATTTTTAAAGTGTGCTTTTATAGATAATATACTGTTAGTTTTACATTTTAAAATCTAGTCTGAGATCCAAACTGAATTTTTACTCTTTCATTGGTGGTTTTAATACTTGTAATTTTTTTTTTTTTTTTTTTGGCAGAACTGGAAATTGAACTCAGGCTCTTGCACTTGCCAGGCAAGCACTTATCCTACTGAGCTATCTCCCTATCCCCCATTGTTGTAATTTTTTTTAAAATTTTGTTTATTTATTTATTTATTTGTGTGTGTGTGGCCAGCTCAGCCCACCAGGGGGCGGGGCTGGCTGGCATGTGGTGCTGGGGGATTGAACTGCGGTCCCTGTGCTTTGCTTAACTTAGCTTGTTCTAATTAGGTGCTTTAGACCACTGAGCCATCTCACCAGCCCCTATTGTTGTAATTTTAATTATGGGTTTTTTTGTTTTTTGGTACCAGGGATTGAACATAGGCACTTATGTTGCTTAGCTATCTCCCTGGCCCTACAGTAATTTTAATTATGGTTAGGACTTATTTTAACCATCTTATTTATAAAGATAAGTAAGACAGAAAAACTTCTAATGATCTGATTAAGGAAGAAAAGAGGCTGGGTAGATAGCTTAGCCATCTGAGTGCCTACCTGGAAAGCACAAGGTCCAGAGTTCGATCCCCAGTACCACATGCCATGCTGGCCCTGGGTTCCTGGGCATGCCATGCTGGTTCTGAAACCAGGCATGGTGGTGCATGCCTGTAATCCCAGCACTGGGGAGGCTGAGACAGGAGGATCACTACGAGTCTGAACTGCATAGCAAGACCCTGTACCAAAAAATGAAAGAAAGAAAGATGTAGATAACTAAGTTACACAATGAAATAAAGGAAATAGTTCCAGACACAACTGAGAAAACAATGTGGTGGGACAAGGGTTTTAGATCAGTGACGCTGTGTCCTTAGCATGCGCAAGGCCCTGGGTTCAATCCCTAGCCCCACATGACACATATTATAGCTAACTATTAATATATTTAGGAATATAGGATGAAGATGATGATTTTTGGAAAATTATATATCAAAATTGACAAAATTATGTATGAACACACTAAATACCTATAAATACAATGGCAATTTCAGGTTTTATACAAAAAAATAATAAAACTTAAGGTTTTCAAAAAAAAATTTTTTTTTCTGTATTTAGGACAGGATTTACAGGGCCTCACTACATAGATCAGACACGTAGTGATTCTCCTGTTTTCAGCCTCGCCTGTGCTGGGATTACAGGTGTGCACCACCATGTCCAGACTCCATTGCCCTCTCAGCGCACCCCATGGGCAGGGCCCATGCAGCACGTCGGGAACGGGTGCTTTATATCAGGCCGGCCCAATTTTTTTTTTTTTTTAATTTAGTAAAGGGTCTCACTACACAAATAGTACTTATAGTGATCCTCCTATTTTCAGCCTCCCAACCTCTGGGATTACAGGTTCATGCCACCATGCACAGTCTCATTCACCATCTCAGTGCACCCCAGGGGTGGGGCTGGCATGGGAAGGCATGCCAGGGATCAAATCCCCGTCCCTGCCTCTGTCTAAGCAGGTGCTTTAGTGTGCTGAGCTATCTGGCCAGCCCTTTAAGGTTTTATAATAAGTTTTACCAAAGGGCTGGGGAGATAGCTCAGCAGCTTTAGTGTCTGCCTGGTAAGCACAAGGTCCTAAGTTTGATCCCTGGTACAAAAAAAAAAAAAAAAGTTTTACCAAATCTTCAAGGAACAGATAAATCCTTTATAAATTAAATTATTCCAGAAAATAGGAAAAGAGGAGGAAATGTCTTTTATTCTAAGATCAGATAAAGAGAGTTATAAAAAAGATTGATGTGGTGGTGCATGACTGTAATCCCAGAACTCTGGGAGACTGAGGCAGAAGGGCTACATGTTTGAGCCCACACTGGGCAACTCAGTGAGACCTTGTATGTAAGTAAATAAACAAGTAGGGCTGAGTGCAGAGGCCCTGTCTTTAGTTCCCAATGTCACAGAAATAACTTAAAAATAGATGAATTTTGTTCTTAGTTCAAACTGTCTTCTTAAAAAATACAACTTGGGGGCTGGCCAGATAGCTAAGTGGATTAAAGTGCCTGTTTAGGCAGATGCAGGGGCCGGGTTTGATTCCCAGCTTGCAATGCAGGCCCCGCCCCCAGCGCACACTGAGATGGTGAATGAGACTGGGTGTGGTGACCTGGGCCTGTAATCCCAGCACTGGGGAGGCTGAAAACAGGAGGATTATTAGGAGTCCCATCTGCATAGTGAGACCCTGGAGATCCTGTACTTAATACATAAAAAAAAAAAACCCAGCTTAGTAAACATTTCAATTCTTTCTAACCTAATTTCAAATTAATTAAACTTGATAGAAAAAGTTTTAAATTTTTAAAATGTTAACTAACTATGGTTAATATATTTAATGATATAGATGTAGTGTGGCACATGCCTGTAGCTCCAGCACTTTGGGAGACAGAGGCAGGGAGACTACCATCAGTTCAAAGCCAGCCTAGGCTACATAGTAAGTTCAAAGTCAGTCTGAATCATGTAGTGAGACCCTGACTCAAGCAAACAAACAAACAAAAAAAACCTTAAGGGCAAAAATTGATAGATTACTAACATGGAAAAAGAGGTCAAAAAGAAAAAGAAAAAAGGAAAAAGAGGTCAATAAAACCAAATCTTGGAATGAGTAAATGAGGAAACTGACTTCTTAAACATAGCATGTAGAACTATAAGCTCTTTTAACCATTCTAGGAAGCCACTTGTGTGCGCTTGGTGGAGCACACAAATATATGTCCTAGAAAAATTGTGATGTGGGTTACCACCAAAACATGCAAGTGCTCATCCACTCTGTTCATATCAACAGGGAGACAGAAGCAACCCAGGCGTTTTAACTAAAGGAATATTTATAAAATAGGTGGAAAAAATGTAGCAACTACAGGAATCAAACTAAATATACATGTAGTTCACATACTGTGTTTCGTAAACACAAGTGATAAATGAAAGAAAGGGTATTTAAGTCATAATATTAATTCTGTGTATTAAAAGAAAATATACCTTCTGGGTTCCTGTGACTCTTCCTATACCTTCTAAAATTATACACAGAAAAAAGGAAAGCAAATAAAAATTGACACTGATATTAAATACATTAAAAATATTTTATAGTATTCAATTTATATGTAAATTGGGAAAACTACCCTGGAGACCAGGCAGAATCCCCACAAGTATGTGACAATCAGTGGAATTTCTTGAAAGAGTAAGGTGTTCAAAATAGAGGGTCTCAGCTATAGAGAATCAAGATAACATTAAACAGGTTATCACCCCCAGAAGGAAGGTTGGCCAGCCCAGAACAGGAACAGCTGAGTTGATCTGACACCCAGCCTATGAGCTCAGGCTACCAGAGTCATAAGGACTTAAAAAGCTCATACAAGCATCAGTGCTAATTTTGGGAAAGTGTTTCTTTTAGGATATAGAGGGACTTTGGAAAGTAAAATAATTGTTCCTGGAAATAAACTGAAAAAAAAAGAGAATCAGAGAAAGTTGGACTGAAAAGTAGATTGAGAAAACTGCTCCTCACTATAACAGTAGAGGGCACTCTTGAGCTGAAAAAAAAAAACCAGGAAAACCCCCTTAAACCATCCCTTCTCTACAAAAGGTCCATTTGTTAAAAGTGCAGAAGAGAAAAAAACAACAAAAACCCAATATATTCAAATACAAAAATCCAGTATTTATGCAAAGTAACTATAAGGGAAAAAGGGAAACAAGAACCACATGTATAACATGAAAAAAATAGAAAATGAGTCTTAAAAGCAGAAATGCAACAAAACTATAAGGCAGCAAGTGTAGAGGACACTGTGGCGTATCCCCAGACACTGTAGGAATAAAGCGCTTGCCTTCCTAGTTACTGTCAATGTCGGTAGCTGTGTCCTTCTCTAATTATTTCCTTTAAAGAAGAGCTCCTCATCCAAAGTCACATGCTGGGATTGCAGGAGTGTGCTACCAGGCCTGGTATAAATGCACAGTAAATGGAAACAAGAAACACTGAGAAAATTTATTTTTATGTATTTATTTATTTATTTTAGAAAATTTAAACAGAGATTTAAAAAGATTAAAAAAATAAAGTTAGTTGTAACCAAACAAGTAAGATCCGACATACATATTTCTGGATAACTTGAAGAAGAAAGTCAAAATAATGGAATAGGATCAATAGTTACAACTATAATTTCAATTCAATCACACTTTTCTGAGGAAGAAGAAAATAAAACTTGGATCGTCTTTTTTTTTTTTCCCCCGGAACGGGGGATTGAACTCAGGCCCTTGCGCTTGCCAGGGAAGCACTTATTCTACTAAGCCATCTCCCCAGCCCCTGGATCTGCATATTGAAAGGGCACACCATGTACCAAGTTAAATAAACCCAATATAACCAACTCTTAGATATATCTCAGAAAGTTACAAAGATGTTATCTAAACTTCATAGCAGAAAGATCACGTCCCTCTCTAAGGACAGTAAATCAGTTTGGCATCACAGAGCTCAATAACAAACAAAGCCAGAAAATAGTAAAGCAACCTCTGTATAATACAATCAATGGAAAAACTACGCCAAATGTTTAAAATCCAACAAACTATCCTATAAGTAGCAAGACTAAAAGAGTTTTCAGTATGCTAAACATCAGAGACTTATATTCATGAGTCTTTCATGTAGACTGCACCCTAAGAGGACAGAAAATTTCAGCAGTGAACAATGAATATATTTAGCTGTAGATCTAAGACTACAACAGAAGTGGAGAAAAGAATAGTGAAGGGGTTCAGCACATGCCACACCTAAATATGGCACCATGGCATTTGAAAATACAGCAGAACAGGAAGGTCACTTTTACCTCCCCAACCATTTACCTGAGAAGCAGGTCATAAAACCTTCCTTTGAGAATTAGCCTCCTATATCTAGGAGCAAAGAGCCTTCTTATTTCTGAAGACAGTGACATAGAGAATCTGAACAAACAGGTCTTGCTAAATTCCCTCAGTTAATTTCCATTAGATTTTATCTCTTGGTCCCAAATGTATTTCCCTATGATTGTCCCCATTTCTTCAAAGTGAGCAAAAACTGCATAGGTTTCCCTTGGGTCTTCATTTGTGAGGGCTGTCATGCAATGTAAAACATGTGAAATAAATGTGCATGCTTTTCTCTTGGTAAAACTGTTCTTTTTGACCAGGTATAGTGGTGCATGCCTGTGACCAAGACCCTAGAGGGGCTGAGGCAGGAGAAGCACCATGAGTTCAAGTGCAGCTGGGGCCACAGAGAGAGTTCAAGACTGATCTCAACTCATGGCAAGATCTGGCCTCAAAAAAAGTTTTATTTTATTTTATGGCATTCAGCTATGAACTTGCAATAATTTTAAAAAAGAAAAATGTTCACCTTTGTAAAACTATATAATTCTTTGTCTTTTTTTTTTTTTTCCTGAGATAAGGTCTCACAATGTAGTTGAGGCTGGCCTGGTACTCACAAAGATCCTCTTGCCTCAGCTTTCCAAGTGCTAGGAGTAGAGTGCACCACCAGACCCATCTTTTTTGTTTTGGTTTGGTTTTTTGAGACAACAAACAACAACAGCAAGCTTCATAATGCAAAAACTATAGAAGAGTGGAGATGTGGACACATGCAAATGAGTTTAATCTAAGGAAACAATAACAACAAAAAATTTATTCAAGCTAAATGATGTTAAATTGGCTTATTTATAAGATGTATTAAAGGTTTATGAATTCTTTACTATAAAATGTTACCTGATGGCATATCATTGATCAGTATAACAAATCACTTGCAAATTTACTGACTTACAATAGCCTACAAATATCCCACAGTCTCTGTGGGTCAGGAGTCCAGTAGCCGATTCGCTGGCAGGTTCTGGCTCAGCATCTGTCATGAGGGTGCAATCATGATTTTGGCTAGGGAGAGAGACGCTGGAGGTTCTGCTCTCAAGCTGCTCACACGCGCAGCTCTTGGTTAGAATCCACACTGACCTTTCCAGAAAACTTTTTGAGTATCCTTGTGACATAGTGGCTGGCTTCTCCTCGCTGCAATGATGCAAGATAGAGGAAGGATAAAGTCACATTTCCTTTTTATGATCTAGTCTTGGGGGTGACACATTGTCATTTCTACCACTTTCCATTCATTGGAATCAAGTCTAAGTTTTATCCACGTTTGGTGTGGGGGACACTTTTGAAGGAAACAGTGAATGAGTGAGTGAAAGAATGAATGACACCACCACAGTTGGCATACCAAAAATAAACATTGGGATTTTTTTATCAAAAAAATTGATCTTAGGGCCTGGGGAAATATCTCAGTGGCATAAGTGCAAGTCCTGAGTTCTATCCCCAGTACCAAAAAAAAAAAAAAAAAAAAAAAAAGATTTTTGAGTCAATACCCACAAAAATAGGTTTCTTAAATTACAAAAAATAGCTCTACACGAGTGCCAGTTAAATTTGAGTTTTGCTTTCACAGAAATCCTTCAAGAGATATATGAAAAGATGAGAAAGTTCTAACATGAAATGCACAGAAACTTGGTCAGCAAGCTTCCCGAGTGAGAAAATTATCTGACTTGGTGGATAAAGGCCTTTGCTGGATAGTGTAATTTAAGGATTTGAAACTGGTCTTTCTTGGTTTTATAGGAGCTTTGCCTTGATCCAAAGCCTCAAGCAGAGGACAGAATAAGAGGATAACTAAAAAGCATTCAGTCTTTTCTACATATGTATAGTGATCATCTCCAACTACATAGGCTAAAAGCTACATGTAGAAGATTATGTCATTTCTACTTAGTTTAGCTGTTCAATAAATGAATTAACAGAAACCAAAATCTTAAAATATGGTTAGCCTTTTAGTATTTATAATTACAAGTGTGCTAAAACTAACGCTTGGAGCCCAATTCTAGTAGGTAAATGAGTTCACTGGAGTCCACAGTTCTATTTAACTGCTGTACTAAACTCCAGGTTTAGTAGATCCTGGCATTGTCTAATAGTTTAAACAACAAAACCAGTCAGCAACCCTAAAGCACATACTATATTTCCCTGTAATAAATACAATGAAAACACTCTCCCAATGAAAACTGGCCATATTTGAGACTCTGGGTTAAGAATTTGTGGCTATTTCACAACCAAAAGCCAATACACTGCCATCATTTTTAAATGAAGAGAATGAACACTTTGCCTTCTTGCTGAGGCCAGTTCCCACAAGGAGATGGTCTGGATGAGACTGCCCATCTTTCCTCAACTCCTTGGTAAGGCATGATTCATATTCACTCCAACATGCCAACATTTCACACAATCCTTTCATCCAGCCGACCTAATTCTGGGATGTTCTTTTAATGTTAGGATTTGGAAAACGTTAAATGTGATTCTGAAAATTACAATACGTAAAAGTTATTACTTTTATTTTACTTTTCCCAGCTTATTCACAAAGATAAAATATTTCAGGGCCAATTTAAATCTGAGGTCTACTGCAGAGTGTGTCTTAGGTAAGTCATTTACACTATTTCAGTTTTTCAATTTCTAAAATAGTAATATTCAACCTGCATTATGTGGTTACAGTGAACCACATTACTTGAATGATTTAATGTTGGCACAGTTTATTTTTGTGAAATCTGTAGAACTCAACTGTATGTTCTGATTTACCTGTGCTGGTGCCAATACCATATTATGTATTAATAACTTGACTTTTATAATCAGCTTGTCAAGTTCCTAGAAAAATGCTGTGGGGATTTTGATTGGGTTACACTGAATTTATAGATCAAGTGAGGAAAAATAGATTTTTAAAAATATTGACTCCTCCTGCACATTAACATAGCACATGTCTCTAATCATTTACATCTATTTTTTTTTTTTTTGAATGGACACTGAACTCAGGAACTTGTGCTTGCCAGGCTTGATGGTAGGGCACCTGTGTAGAATGTATAAGGTCGGGGTCTCATTTCCACTAGCAAAAACACAAAAAATAAAATCAAGGCCCACTTGGACTACACAGCCAGAATCTGTGTCAAAAATATAAAAGACCAGACATGACAGTGCACACCTATAATTCCAGCACTGTGGTGGCTGAAGCAGGAGGATTCCCATGAGTTTGAGGTGAGACTGAGTTACATAGTGAGTTCAAGGCCAGTCTGAATTACATAGTGAGATCCTATCTCAAAACAAGTTTTTAAAACGCTCTGATGTTTGAAAATTTGAAAGAACACCTAACTAAACCATAATATATCCCATTCTTTATAGACTTTCTTTAGTGGTGCTTCCTGCAAAGAACAGCAGAATGTCCACCTAACAATAGTTATTCGAAGAAGGCATTTATTTCTCCTACCAGAAAGTCCCTCCAGAAATTGTCAATCCTTTAGCAATCTTCTGACTCTTGATGGTACTGTACCTGTGATTTTTTTTTTTTTTTGGACTGGGGTTGAACTCAGGACCTTGTGCTTGTGTACTGACCAGCTTCAAATTTGTGCATGAACAAAAGAAACTTAAAGAATGAGTTCTTAGGTTACTGAAGATGTAACCCAGTGGTAGAATACTAGCCTAATACATGTGAGGTCATGACTTCAATTCAGTACCACACACAGAAAAAAAAATGCTTTGGAAGTAAAGATTGATTATATTGATATGTGCTACATTGTAAGTTGGATATATTTACATGTATATAAATACATTCTCTACAGGGAATCAGGGAAAGTTTTGCGTGTTTTTATACTTGACATAAATCTAATGCACTGTACAACAGAATTTCTGAACAGGTAAAAGCAGTAACAACAAAACAATCAAAAACTTTGAGCTATAACCCTAGTTTCTCTTCCTTGTAACTTAAGTAAAATGTCTAAATCTTGTAATATTTACATTTTTATATTTTCAGAGAATAAACTATACAGAGTGCATGAACAGTTTACAGAAAGTTTAATCATCATTTTGTTCTTCAGTTGAAAGAGAATAGTGATGTAGACAGAACTAAAAGGCAGTATAGCCAGTCTAAATGAGAATACTTTATATGTTGGTCCATATATAGAAAATAAAAATTGACATTCGTTCTACATGATCCCAATAGTACATTCAGGCATTTGTATATGGAACTGAGTATCTGTTGTTTGCTAATAGGGGCATGATCTTTCCAATACATATCTCAGGGTTTTGAAATTTTGTTTTCCTGCCTTTTGGAATAAAATTATTTGTGAAAGGGATGGTGTGTTGGGGAGATGGGAGGAAGAACTAGAATCAACTTAAACTAGGCAGCGCCACTGTCTCATTCATAGAATAAAGGTGGGAGGGAGTGAAGAGGGCCAGAATCTGGTAATTTAAGGTGACAGACACTAATAATAAGTGCCTTTGAATTTAAAAGCTGAAGCAAGAGAGGACATAATTAAATTACATGAGGACAAAGAGGGATAGAAAAAGACTAAAAGGTGCTCTCAGGTCAGCCTTCCACTACAGCTGGGTACTGTTCTCAGAGAGTTCCCTAGAGAGTTTTCTACCATCAAGTGACATTTGAGGTATTAAACATGCGAGATGGGATTGGACACCTTGAGCATATGATCCTTAAGGGGCTGACAGTGCACCCTTCCTGCTGAACTAGTTTCTTATCCTAGTGTCTGATCCCTGAGCTCAGGTGTTCTCCTGTTCTCCAGTACTTTTCAAATGTCTACCATTCTGTTACCAAAAAGAATGAGGAAGAACTGACAGGTCAGCTTTAGCTGTGGGACATGCAATTTGCCTTCAGAAAACTACTCAGCAAGAGAGAAATGAGAAAAAAAAACAAAACAAAAAAAACTATACATATTTATTAAGGCTGTATTTTAAAGTACTAGATATTATTTTATTTAACCTGCATGATATTATTGTCACCCAATTGTTGAGTGATAATATTGTTGCAGAGGAAGCAGCAGAGACTTAGAGAAACCAAGAAACTTGCTTCCTTACTCATGATTAAAGTCAAAGAGATGAAATGCAAAGCAATTCTGACTTCCAAACCGTGCTTATTCTACCAGAGATCCCCCCGAGAAGTGCGGACCTGTGGAGGCTTGCCTCCTCCTTAATAATGCAACCTCTCCCTGGGTCAGTATCATTTCCACAATACACTGATGACTTTTTCCTGAAACACTTTAATGTTCCGCATATTCAAAATCTGACAAAATCCCAAAGACCTAAGACCAGCAGGAATATTAGGGTGCACATATAGTATTTAAATTCCAACAGAGTAAGAGGAAGTATACTAATCTTGCTAACAATACCTTTTTTTTAAGTAAAAAAAAAAAAAAGGAAAATTACTTTTTCATTTATTGGAATTGCTTGGAAGCAGAAGTCAGGAAATCCTCTTCCTTGATTTGTGATATTTATGTGACTAACTGTTGTTGCCAAAGAACAGAATTTACTTTGTTTCACCCTTTGAAATTGTATTTTTGCATTCTTCTTTAACAGAATACAAGTCAAGCTATTTTAAAGGTCTCCACATGACAAGAATTTTACTCCTTACTCTATATTCTGAGAAAATGAGGCTATAAGTAAAGACTGACTAATTACTCATATGTAAAGAAGTATGTTCACTGCAATAGTAACGATACAATGGGAATTATGAGAAAATATATTTTTTTAAAAAATGTAATTAGTACAAGGTCTACAGGGTCTCACTACACAGATTGGACTCCTAGTGATCCTCCTGTTTTCAGCCTCCCAAGTGCTGGGATTACAGGTGTGCGCCACCAGACCCAGTCTCAATCACAGGTTCAGCGCGCCCCAGGGGCAGGGGCAGCATGGCACACTAAGCTGGGGATTGAACCCCAGTCCCTGCACCTGCCTAAGCAGGTGCTTTAGTCTATTGAGCTAGGGAAAATATCTTTTACTACACACACACACACACACACACACACACACACACACACACACTCACACACATACTTTTTCCAGGTAGGACAAAAAATGTTTGAAAAGAATGAAACTATTCATGTGTACAGATTGAGCCTTAAATCACATAATACTCAAGGATAACGTCAGAGCTTTATTCACCAAACTAAAACAAACTATTTTCTTTTTTGGTGGAACTGGGGATTAAACTCAGGCCCTTGTGCTTGCCAGGCAAGCACTTATTTTACTGAGCCATCTCCCCGGTCCCCAAACTATTTTCTTTACTAAAAAGGTTATCATAGATATATAGTTAATGGAATAGAACAGAATGTCTTTTTTTTTTTTTTTTAGAATGTCTTAAAAAAGACACACAAACACTAATTTTCAAGAAGGGGACCAATTAATTCAATGGTGGAAGTAGCGGCCTTTTCAACAAATGGTGCTGTAAGAACTGGATGTCTACATTGAAAAACCTTGACTCAGGCTTCTTATCGTGTGTCAAAAACAAAAATTAAAAAAAGCTTAAAATGAATTTCAAACTTATAGGCGTAAGAGTGAAAACTTCTAAAATCATAAAACATAACAATCTGTATGACCTGGACAAGACAAAAAATTTGATTGACTGATTGACTGATTGGCTGATATTCTTTGAGACAGGGCCTCACTATGTAGCTCAGGTTGACCTCGAATTCATAGTAATCCTTGAACTCTCAGAAATACTGCCTCAGCCTCTGAAATGCTGGTATTAAAGGCATATATGTAGCACCGGACCCAGCTAGACAAAAAAATTTTAAGCTTTCAACAGAATAAGTCATAAAACACACACATACACACACACAAATTGTGCTTCACTGAAAATTAAAACAGGCTTATTGAAAGACACTGGCAAGAAAAATTAAGAAAGAAGACACAGACTGAAAGAAAATACTTTCAAAAGCTATATTTGGAAAAGGATTTGGATCCAGATTATGTAAACAATTTTTACAATTCTATAACAAAGCAAATAACCTGAATAATAAATGGCAAAAAAATTTTTTTTGGTGTTTTGAGACATGTATACTCCAGGCTGGCCTTGAACTTCTATGTAACTGACCTCGGATGGCCTTGAACTTGCAACAGTCATTTTGCCTCAGTGGCATGAGTGCAGGGATTACAGGTGTACTTCACCAAATCCAGATTATAAATGGACAAAAATTTTAAACAGATATTCTACTAAAAAAAGGTATATGAAAAGCAAAAAAGATGTACAACATCATTTTTTACTAGGGAAACACAAACTAATCATAAATATTTTTTTAAAAAAGGGGTGCTGGTGAAATAGCTCAACAGTCTAAAGCACCTGCTTAGGCAAGCTTAAACAGGTGTAGGGGACCGTTGTTCCATCCCCAGCACCATATGCCACTCCAGGCCCGCCAGCCCCACCATTAGGGCGGGCTCAGCCAGCCAAACAGCTAAAAAAAAAAAAAAAAAAAGAATGACTAAAACAGTTGGGCATGATGCTGCATACCTGTAATCCCAGTGCTTCACTTTAAGTTTGAGGCTAGTGTGAACTATATAGTAAACGAATGGCCAACCTGAACTACACAACAAGAACTTGTCTCAAAACACCAAAAAAAAAAAATAGAAATAAAAATAAATATAAGAGCTAAGAGTGTAACTCAGTGTTACAGCACTTGTCTAGCATGTGTGAGGCCCAGGTTTCAATCTTCAGCACTACAAACAAGTGCTTTAGAAATAGAATTTAACTTCTATGTAACAATCAAGGTGACTCTTTATAGGCCACCTATAAAATCAAATTTATATAACTGTTATGGTTTGTGTCTAGTTGTCCCCCCAAAGCCTTTTGCCATCACTGGAGTAGGCTTCTAGAGTTTATGATTAATTCATGATCCAGTGCTGGGATTATGGGTGTGAGTGACAGCCTGAATACAATATAAGGAAAAGAGAGAGAGAGAGGCTCGCTAGTTGTGGCAGCTGTTGCTTCTCCCTTTGCTCTTTGTTGTTATCTGCCGCCATGAACTGCTGCCCTCTGGCATGTGCCAGTCTGCCTTGGAGCCAGCTGAGTATGGACTGAAACGTCAACAAATTGTGAGCTAAATAAACCTTTCCTTCCTTTATTTTGGGTGTGGGGTATTTTGTCCCAGCATCAAGAGAAAAATAACTGATACAATAACCTAGTGTAATAGGCACATAAAAAGTTTACATTTTCAACTAGACCTCTTATAGTAAAAATTCATCTCTATTCCAAATTTAAAAGTCATGCCTAGAAAATAACGTGCAACACTATTGGGTTTAATGCGTCGGCCTGGTTTTGCTACAACCAAGTACTAGTGTTGGGTATTTCAACAGATTGTTTATTTTTCCAACATGGAATCCTAGGGAATGGAAGGGAGATGCTTCAGGTTGTCTTGTCATAGGTGTGGTGTCTAGAGTAGTGAATCCTGTAAGTTTAAATTTATGGTTAGGTGACAAGTTGACATTGAGATTGTCCTTTCCCCTGATTAAAATGAATAAAAACTTTTAAAATACACACAAAAAAGAAAACAATGTGCAACAGATAAAGCCTCTTTTTGTAGTTGTTTTAATGCCTTTTTGTTTATAATCTTTTGAAGAGGGGTTTTGCTATGCAGACTTGTATTTACTTTGTAGCGCAGACTGGCCTCAAACTCCTAGGAATCTTTCCACCTCAGCCTCCCAAGTGCTGGGATTGTCAACCACCACACTGGCCTATGCCTTTTATTTTACTCTAAACAGTCCCTCAAGGTGATCTCTTTGTATTCATGGGCCTCATTTACCATTTATATGCTAATTTTGACTCAGAGCTCAGAGGCAAATCAAAGTTTTCTAAGGCCTGGTATTTATAAAATGAATGTTTCACCCGACAAAATTAATGTAACTCCATACATGTAGAATCACTAGGGCTTAACTCAGGGCACTGACAAGAACTGCTGCAAGACAGTAGATGTAGCCTTTATCAGTTTTGCAGCAAATCTGCCACTATAGTTTTATCTTAAACGCAGTTATTTCTTTCAGACTCCAGAACTTTCTTCTACTTGCCTTCTGGGTATCTTCGTTTAAGTCCCATTTTAAAATCACAGGGCTGGAGAGATGGCTCAGTGGTCTAAGGCACCTACTTAGAACAAGCTTGGCAAGGCATCAGGGACCGCGGTTCAATCCCCCAGCACCACATGCCAGCCGGCCCCGCCCCCTGGTGGGCTGAGCTGG
>NW_004524669.1:2442082-2445846 GCF_000260255.1 Octodon degus | reverse complement strand
CTCTCTCTCTCTCTCTCTCTCTCTCTCTCTAATAAATAAAAATAAAAAAATATATATATTAAAATCACAATGTCCACAGCTGAACCAGGTATTGCCCTTTCTTCTGAACTTGGTACTTTTCCTTCACCCTCCAGCTCAGTAAAGAACATCAGTCTTGTTCCAGCTGCAGAAACCAGATGAATAGATACCTGGAGAGTCACTTCCACATCAAGCACACCATCAAGTCTGAACCATTCATTTTAATTATTGGACAATCACTTCTCTCTAGTACATTTAATTTTCTATAACCCTACTCTTATTCTAATTTATGCTATTAGCACCCCTTTCTTAGAATACTCCATCAGCTACCTGACAAGTGACCTTCTAAACTGTCATTCACACTACAGCAAAAGATTCTCTAGAATGTGCATCTGATTACACCATTTCCTGACCTCAAATACTTCAATGTTCAGAAGACATTACTTAGGAGTGCTGTTAAAAATATATATATTTTGACTTCACCCCACTGATTTTGATCCAGTAAGCCTGGAGCAGAAAATGGGAACAGGCATCTCTAACAGTCCTTCAGGTGGTTATGACAGAAGCCTCCTATACTTTAAGGCATAGAATAATTGCATCCAGTTCCCTTAGGACCGAGTTTGAACTCCTTAAATGTCTTCCAGTGCCTTCTTTTTTTAAGGTCTTGGGGATGGAACCAGGGCCTCGTGCATGCTAAGCAAGCTCTCTACCACTGAGTTACTTCTGCAAGTCTTTTAGGCTTAAATTATGCTGTATTTTGCCCACATTTTAAAAAGTAAGTATAGCCATATTATGCTTGTTCCCTGTTTATTCTACCAATTTAAGTTTTCATCCCACTGAATCACTCTCTTATTTTCCAGTGATTCCTTCATGCTTAGCACTAGACTTGGCATATTATATCCTCTCAATAAAGATTAAATGTAAAAATGAATAGATTTTACTTAGAAGTATCAAGGGTAGGAGGATAAAAATTTATATTTATGCTATGAAAAATATGAATTCCAGTGAACAAGTACTACTGGGGACTATAGAAAAATAACTTCAGCAAACACTAAGGAAAAAAAAAAAACCTAAAGGACATGAATAAGTGTGATTCATGCCAAAGAAATCCAAATGGTTAATAAGCATCAAGAGATGGTTATTCTGTTAGCCAGAGAAGTCCAAAATAAGATTATCATTTCACATACATCAAATAGGCAAAGATTGTCATTCCATACCAATCAAACAGGCATTTTGGCAAGGATGTGGAGAAACCTCACTGTGTTAGTGAGAATTTGTCAATGTTCACCTCTAGTTATGTTGCTACAGACTGTAGCATACAAGCACAAAGATGACTTTTTAATATGGGGGAATGAACCGAGAGCAGTGGTGATGAATGCCTATTATTTGCTTTTTTTAAAGACAGAAGATACCAATGTATGAGTTGTCTTTTATTTTATTTTATTTATTTAATTAATTAATTTATTTATTTTGTGTGTGTGTGACCAGCTCAGCCCGCCTGGGGGCGGGGCTGGCTGGCATGTGGTGCTGGGGGATTGAACCGCGGTCCCTGTGCTTTGCTAAGCTTGTTCTAAGTAGGTGCATTAGACCACTGAGCCATCTCCCCAGCCCATGAGTTGTCTTTTAAAAACTAAAACCTCAGTATTCAGGTTTAAATGCAGCGTTGGCACTTTGTGATAAATAAGTGGGTTTTGGTTTGTAGTTTGGGCACTTGTCTCTAGAAGGTTCACCAGCACTGACCTAGAACCTCACACTCAGCTGCGTCCCCAGTCCTTTTTGTTATTTTGAGATAGGGTCTTGCTATTTTGAGATAAGGTCTTGAGTTGCCATGGCTGGGCTCAAGACTTGCAACTGTCTCTGGCTTCAGCCTCCCAGGGTGCTGGAATTACAGACCTGCACCATCATGTCTGATTGTATAGCCTCTATTTCTTTTTTTTTTTTTTATATCCTCTATTTCTAATAATTTAAAAAGTGGAGATAAAAATACTTCATGGCACGTGGCTGTAATCCCAACACTCTGGGAGCTTGAGGCAAGAGGATCAAAAGTTCAAGTCCAGCCTGCACAATTTAGCAAGACTCTCAAAAAGTAAGGGAAGGTTATATCTCAGTGCAAAAGCCCTGAGTTCAATCCCCAGTACCAAAACAACAATAAAACAAAATCCTAGATGTGTTTACAGGAGCCAGAGGTATAGCTCAGTGGCATGGCCCTGCCTGGCAAGCATAAGGTCCTGATTTCAATTCCTGGTAGCAAATATTAAAAAGTGTTTGAAATGACTTAGATCAATATATGGATTGTCCCCCATGATAAAGAATAAAGAAATAATGTCCATAGTGAAAATCAAACAATGATGGTGTAAGGAGACCCTTAAATGACATCAATATATCAAAGTATGAAGGCACAAAAAGAAACTAATGCACATCAAAGGCTGAGATGGATTCAATAAATACATTTGATTGGATACTTGACATGCCTGAATACTTTGAGAGATTTAGCCAAGAATCAGAAATTTAGGATTCAGTTAGTAATAACATTAGATATTAGATAGAAATTAACATACAGCAATTAACCACTAGGAAGAATGTATGCAATGTGTTAATTATTGAAACTGTGCTACCAATTTGGTTTGAAATTGTCTCACTGCTATTTGTTCCTCAATAAAATTATGGGGAAAAAAAGAATCTAAAAAATAAAAAATAAATAAATATTTTGGTGTTATAAAAAAAAGAAATTAACAAACACAAAGCAAAAAGGTAATTTCATGGAATATCAAAAAAAAAAAAAAAAAAAAAAAAAAAAGAAAGAAAAGTACCACTATATTATTACATTGCTCAGCAGAATAATATTTACATATTTAGAATAATATAAATATTAAGTGCTTACCACCTAAATTCACTCCATGACTATGTTTGGAGGATGAGGGAAAATTTATTAAGACAGCATGGTAGGGGGCCTGCCCCTTAGCTCAGTTCTTTAAGCGGCTGCTTTGACAAAGCAGTCAGGCTCAGGTTGCTGTGGTTCATCCCTACAACTCAAGCCAGCCAAACCTGCCCTGAAGGCATGCGGAGCAAAAAAAACCCAAAAAAACAGATAGCATGGTATGGTAGCCAGTGGTCCTTTCCGGGCTCTTCCTGCCCTGTTCAAACAATTTAAGGTAATAAAAAAGAAACCTAAAACAATAAATCCAGTCCTGCATGTGTGCCATGAACTTTAATAAAGTTCATTTTATTAGATAAAATGGTGGTTGCTCCATAAAATGAATCACAAATAAAAGCCAATTAAATTAATTAAATCTGTTGTAATTTTGACATCAAGGTAGGGATGTGTGTGTGTGTATGTTATTGGGGATTGACTCCAAGGCCTTGCACATGCTAGGCAATCATACTGACACTGAAACTAGAAATAATTTTTGGAAGACTTTTCTTTGGATTTGTCCCTAAGGACATGAGAGATTTCATTTTACTAAATGTTTAATGGATTGCTCCTTTATGTACTAAATGAAAAGAGAAGAACAGCAATATATATATTCAGTTTGTCAAAAGAATAAGAAATATTATTTGTGGAATTCCTGGAAGCCACTTAATGAAAAGTGAGCCTGTAATTCTTATTAGTAAAGTACAGTTGATGGGGATTAAATTAAGGGTCAAGTGCTAGCCAAGTGCTCTTACCACTGAACAATGCCCTCAACCCCTTAGAATTAATATTTATCAATTCTATAGTGGACAATACCACTATATATAATATATAA
>NW_004524669.1:2436948-2441922 GCF_000260255.1 Octodon degus | reverse complement strand
GAATGCCTTCAGGGCACTTTTGGCCAGCGGGAGAGTTGTGAGGTTCGAACTCCAGGAACCTGAGGCTGACAGCTTTGTGGAAGCAGCCACTTAAAGACTGAGCTAGGGCCAGGCCCCCAGATTTTTTAATTTGAGTTTACATCATTCATAAATATACTTATAGATGTACTGGCAAACAACCATCTCTCCAGGAAGACAATCTATAAAAATTTTACTGGTACAAAGAATGTATGGTGGCTCATGCCCATAATCCCAGATTTTTAATTTATTTATTTAGTTTTTTAGATAGTATCTTAGTATGCAGCTCAGGTAGGCCCTGAACTCACTATGTAGCCTAGGCTGGCCTTGAACTCATAACAATTCTCCTGCCTCAGCATCTCGAATGCTGGGATTACAGGCATATGCCACCAGTCCCAGAAGTCTTGAGAGGCTGAGGCAGAATTGCAAATTCAAACCTACCCAGGTCAACCCAGTGACTTGGTGAGATTCAGTCTCGAAAAATAAAAAAGGCTGGTGATGTAGCTTAGTGTAAGGGCCATGGTTTTAATCCCCAGTACTAAACAAATAACAAAAGCATCCCAAAAGAGCATGTATATACGTAACAAACAACTTAGCAATGACAAATATAAAATACTCTTATGAATTCCATAGTTTCACAACCAGCTGATCCTAAATGCTTTCATTGATTTTCTGAACCTCTCTACCTACAGTCAATTTATGGTTTCAATTCAACAATAATGATTTGACAACTGTTACATTTTCTAAAAATATTTGCCATCTAATATGTGACCTGCAGTTAAACTATCATCCTCATATAAATTCTCATTCTCAAATTCATTAAGATGAAATCTTTTAGCTTTTAGCACTGATTAAAGTAATGCTGTGTTTTAGTTTCTATATGAAATGATTGTAACATTGATTGTACACTATCTATAAAAATTTTGAAGATCAAATTAATTTCATATTTTAAAATATCTTTTTTTTTTTTTTTTTTTGGAACCAGGGATTGAACTCAGGCCCTTGGTGCTTGCCAGGGAAGCATTTATTCTACTGAGCCATCTCTCCAGCCCCTAAAATGTCACTTTAAGTGATACAATTTTGCCCCCGTCAGTTATTCATGGTGAAGTTCTTTACAAGGCTGTAGAGGTAGTTTTCAAAAAAATTAAAATGCTTCTGAATGAGTATAGTTTGGTAGAATGCTCATGAATTTACAAGGCCCTGAGATTGAACCCAAGCAGCACACACACCAATACACAGAGACTCTTTCTAGTAAAACATAAATTCATTACTTTTAGTAATATACTTTTAAGTAGAGCTTTACATTTATTTTTATTAAATGGAACGTCCCTAAACATTCAACTTAACCAAATCTTCAACTTGAAGGGCTGGGGAGATAGCTCAGGGGCCTAAGCACCTCACCTAGCAGGCACAAAGGTCTTGAGTTCAATCCCCCATACCAAAAAAAAAAAAAGAAAGAAAGAAAGAAAGAAAAAGTCAACTTGAGAGTCGTGGGGTTTTCATTTGTTTTCGTTTTTGTGGTGCTGAAAACCAAAAAATAGAGATTCATGCTTTCTAATACAATCTTTAATTTTTCCAGTGCTTTTGTGGTACATTTGATTAATTTTTCTACTTTTTACTTGCAATTCAATGGAAAGTATCATTGAACCAAGATCTTATAAGAAGTTAATGTTAGCTAATCTGTTTGCCCAACTAGAAAATAAGAAAGCACGTGCAGTACAGGACACATATGCCGTACTGCAACGGCAGCTCATAAACTATATTTTACTACTCTCAACCCCATACCTGGCCAATTTAAATCATTTCAACCTATAGAGTATTTGATAGTGATAAATTTTGAGTATTAATTTTTTTAAAAAAAATTAACCAGTTTTAAGCTTTATTTTATATTTTATGGCAAGGTCTTGCTAAGTCACTAATGTGGGGAGGCTGGGTTTAAACTTGTGATTCTCCTGCTCCTACCACCCAGTGTGCTGGGATTATAGGCATATGCCACCACTCCTGAATTATGATTTCATTTTAATAATGGCTGTGCTTAACAGGGCTATAAGATTCCTGAAATATGGGCCAGCCAGAGAGCTCAGTGGATTAAGGCGCCTGCTTAAGCAGATGCAGGGGCAAGAGGTTTGAGCTCTGGCCTGCCACACCAGCCCCACCTCTAGGGTACGCTGAGACAGCGATTGAGACAGGGCATGGTGGCACATGCACCTAATCCCAGCGCTTGACAGGCTGAAAAACAGGAAGGATCACTACAAGTCTGATCTGTGTAGTGAGACCCTGCAGACCCTGTACTAAATACATAAAAATAGATAAATAAATAAAAAATTCCTGAAAATTCAGTAACCAACCTTACAAACATAAAAGCCAGCTACCACATACTAAAAGCTCTATTTTCAAAGAGAAGCTTTAGAAGACCAATTAATTTGCCTACATGGTAAGAAGCTCAGCCCAGATTCCAATCTAGAACAAAAGTCCTAATCACTATTACATTTTTTACTCTTCTTACAGGTTAGAGAGTAAGGGCTCTTGTTGGCTTGATTTTTAAAAACTGGGGAGGGGACATATATTTAGGGAATTTCATATGCAGGGAATGTGTTTTCTGGAATTTGAGCTGGGAATGTAAAATGCTTGCCCTACATGTACCAAACCTTGGGTTTTATAATCAGGACTGGCAGACGGATAGATAGCTAGATTCTCCTATACTACTTCCACTTTGCTAGTTTTGGCTGACACTGTTAAATCAAAATAAGCAACAGGCCATTAGCCCAGGGTTATTTTTATACCCAGAAAATCCTCATAACTGATTGCTTTTATATTGATCTACAGTTAATTGCTCACCTAACTAGGGACCTCTCATATGACCATACCCAAATAAAGCAAAGCCCAGCTGTAGCCAATCAATTTATTTTTTAACTTACCTATTTAAGCATATAAAGCTTGTTGCTGCTGGGCATGGTGGCACATGCCTGTAATCACAGCACTCGGGAGGCTGAGACTGGAGGACACTATGAGTCCCAAATGTGTAGTGAGACCCTGTACCAAATAAGTAAATAAAGATTAAAAAAAAAATAGCTTGCTGCCTAAACTGCTGGCACAGAGGCTCTTAAAACTTCTGGTTTTGACTGCTGCCTTTTTCAGGAAACTTTTAATGCCTTTTAATGCTTAAACTGTTAATTTTGCCTAAAGTTTTTTTACTTTTAACTGTAATTAAAAAATTAAAATGAGTGTTGGTTGGAAATTTGATGGGAGAGAGGAACTACTGGCTGGTCTATTCATCTGCTATTGGAAATTGCTCTTCTCCTGAGTTTAACTGCTTTGGACTGTAAATACAGTACAAATGTTTACCACCAGCAGTTCCTCTTTTTTTTTAAACCTTGGATCACATTTAATAAAAGCAAAGCGCATACAGAGATTACAAATTTAAAGACAAAAAATGGTCCTAACAATAAGCTCAAAAGTCTATGACAAAGAGGGGCTGTTCAATGAACTGTTTATAAATACTTTAGGTACAATCACAGTTATACTGAAAGTTGAGTTCACTTGAGATCTTTAAAAAAAGTTCCTGTTAATCCTCAAATGGTGCTTGTTACAGTTCAACATTTCTGTTAAATGCATGTGGCAAATTACTTGTCGTCCATGCATAGCAGCTGCTCCTTGCCATTTATCGTTAAGGACTTTTACAGTCCATCTTCTTCAACTTCTACTCTTTCTTGACCATTCTAGACAATTCTGTATCAAATGAAGAAAATCCACCTCCAAAGGATAGAAACCCACTGAAGGTGGAGAGAAAAGAGCCTGTACCACAGCTTTTTTCCCAGGGGCACTTTGGTTCTCCAGAATGTCTTAAATGGGTCTTTGAAGAAGTCGAATGAAAATGGGTCCCTTACATCAAAAAATGTCCTGAAGACATCATCTGGGTTCCGGAATGTGAACCCAAACTCAAATGGACTGTCGAAGTGACATCTACCTCCTCCACCACCACTTAATCCTTCTTTGCCCTATGTCACAGACGTCCCATATTTTAGCATCTGGTAATACCTCATGTCTCTCAGCCACTTGTCTGAATTTTCGCTCAGCTTTTTTTTTTTTTGCAGAAGTGGGGATTGAACTCAGGCCCTTGAGCTTGCCATGCAAGCGCTTATTCTATTGAGCCATCTCCCAGGTCACCCCCACCCCAACTTCTTCTCAGAATTTTTATCTGGGTGCCGCTGTAGTGTCAGTTTCCGGTATGCCGATGTGCTTAGGTATATCTCTGCACACCTAGGACTTCATAGTAATTCACCATATTTCGACACATAGCTGGAATGAGTGGGAGGACAAGGTTGATCAGCAGCTAAAAGAATGGGAAGGTGAGCGGCTAGTCCCTCAGCAACTGCGGGATGGTACGCAGGTAGTGGCCCAGCAATCCCTTCTATAGTGAGGTGGGTTTTTCTTGTTGTTTGTTTGGTTTGGTTTTGTTTTTGGTACTGGGAATTGAACTCAGGACCTTGCTCTTGCCAGCCCAGCGCTGCGCCGCTTGAGCTACATCCCCCGGCCCAATCCCTTCTCTTACTAAACTTTGTGAATTCCAAAAAGCTTCAGAGAACTTGTGATCGGAAGTTCTTCTATACTTGGGGTACAGGAAAGGGGGACCTTACTAAAGGACAGTAGGCCGTGGCACAGAACTAGGGCAAGCGGGCAGGGGACGGGATGGCCAAATGGCGGGACTCCTGAGGATCTCAAACTTTTCCACAACTCCGTGTATGTATAAAAGTAGAGATGCTGGAAAACGTGGACATTACCCGCTGTCGTCCTACGCCCTCATGCACAGGGAAACTCAGCTCCAGTACGCTGAAGCGATTTAATACAAATCAAGGGGCCGAGCCAAAATGCAGTTCCTTCCACCGCTGCACAAGGACCTCCTCTAAATCACCCTCCTGCACAAAACTTACCCCTACAGCCTAGGAGCCTAGTTGG
>NW_004524669.1:2427265-2436178 GCF_000260255.1 Octodon degus | reverse complement strand
TATATTTGGTGTAGTGGCAGAAAGTGGCAGTTCATCAAAAGTCAAAATACCATCGCAAGGAAATATTTTAATATTCAGTTGCTCTTGATCTTGCGTTTTCAACCATTCCCGCTGTCTTCAGTTTTTCTCTGCTTCTGTCCACCAGCTCAGCTGTGTTTAAGACACTTAGACCCTTTTGAACTATACTGAGAATCTAAAGGGTCCTTGCAGCTCTGCTGGCCCCAAATTACCACCCTGCACCTATGTTGGCACCCCTAGCTCACAAATATATAGTTTTAATTTTGTTTTGATTTGTTTTTGTTTGGAGACAGGGACTCACTTGCAGTTCAGGCTGGCCTTGAACTCAGTATACAGCTCAGGCTGGACTCAAACACACAGCAGTCCTGCCTTAGCCTCCTCTGTGCTGGGATTACAAGCATGCACTACCACACCCAGCCACTCACAAATAAGGTAACACTGGCTACACACACTGAAGCTTGACGTTGTAGGTGGTAGAAGGTAATCGCCTGGCACTCTTCCTTAATCTTATGCTAACAACAATTTTAATTGATCCTAGTGAAACATATTTGAACTGCTATTGTCCTATTCTTAATTCTTTCAAAAACCTGCGTAATCCAGATGGTTGTATTAGCCTTGACTTTTCAAGTTAGTCAGAGACATGAGTTACTGTATCAATTTTTAAGAGGATTCCCCTTTTAAAAGAGAGGGCTTCTTTCGCTTTAGTCTTTTGCTTTAAGTGGCTAAATGGTGTCCTTTTATCCGTGTAGCAAATAATACTATTAACAAATGATAAATGTTTCAGGAACTGTGAAATCATACTTTCTATATGAGGTCTCATATAGATACAAGAAGATGACCCTCAACAAGTGTTTTCTAAGTTTCTGTGGAGTTATAGCCTTGATGGAGGATGATTATGCTTTAAGTAGACCTTCAGAAGGTTAGAAAATTGCCAGAAAAAAAGCATGTATATATATATATATATATATATATATATATATATATATATATATATATATATACTGTGTGTGTGGTTTTGCATTAATAAAACAACATATAATGTGCTGCTTAATTCTTTTTAGGGACTTATTTTAATTTTTTAATAAAACATTTATTGAGTGTTATGTCAGTCCAACTATGGATGGCAGACATACAAATGATCCTACTCTAAAAGAGCCTCAAACCAAAAGGGTAAGCCAGAGCAAACATACAATTTACCGCATTACTAAGGGGGGTTCTATACTAGAGGTCAGTCCAGAATGCTGAACCAACACAGATAATATTTTTTTAAAATCTCCTTTCTCCTTTTCCTTAAAAACAAAAGAACATATCAAAAAACAAATAATCCTTAAGTAATAGTGAATGGTTCTCTGTAATTCATATATTCAGTACATTCTTACCTTGTCTTCCACCAACTCTAGAGCCTTTTGGAGATAGAATTAGATCCTGTCTTTATTTCTCTGGCAGCTCAGTAAATAGTTGGTGGAACTGTTTTCATTAAAGTGTTATTAGGTAGTCCCTGAACATAGAGATCTGAGAACAGTGTATTGGCAACACTAACACAGTGGTGCCATTTTGTAAAAATTACCTCATTGTATAACTTTGTTTAACTTGGTACATTCAAGCAGTTGTTCCAGACTCTGATTAAAGGTGGGGCCAAGTTTCAACCTAATAATTCTAGGAAGAGAAAGCTTCATAAGTGAAAACAATTCTATTAACAGCAGCATATCTTGGTGACAGGTACTTTTCCTGACTAGGGTACTATGAAAATGTCTTTTTCAGTTGCGAGTGATAATAGAACTTGATGGTAGAATCCCCAACACTTAAAAAGTGGGGAACAGAAGATAGGTATGTGGGTAAGGAGGAAAGTGCCAGTGTTTAACGATTCTTCACAGAGCTTGATGATATGACATTTACAATGGTTCTTCATACAACTTTTATTAAAAGTTGCCTACTTGTGCCAGTGTTCTAATATATGGAGGACAGAAAGGGGTATGGTCCCTTTCTGTATGATTTTTTTTTTTAAAGTAAGTACTGGAGATTCAACTAGGGAGTGCTGAGCTACATCCCAACACTTTTTATTTTTATTTTTATTTTGAGACAGAGTGGTTAAATTGTTGAGGCTGAGCTCGAACTTACCATCTTCCTCCCTTAGCCTCTCAAGTAGCTGGGATTATAGGAATCCACCAACACACTCGGCTGTTCTTCATTTTTCAAATAGAGTCTTTGAGTTAATAATACATATGGTGGTTGATTCAGCTGGTAATTTGAGCTATGTCACTTGGTGAACACATTTCTTTGACTTGCTTATCTTCTTTCTGTTTGTGCTCCAGGAAAGATCTTTCTTCCTGTATTTGGGTATCAATAATGATAATGGTCATTTTTTAGGGTGTTCTCAAGTATAATTTTAATCATTTCTTTAGGGTTTCAAATTCTTGGCTTTCCTTTGCCTTTTTTTTTTTTTTTTTTTACAAATTAACTAATTAACTTACATACACTGTTCCAGAAAGAGTCATGAAAGACATACAGACACAAAATGTTGAGGGTATGGGCATCAGACATTTTTGTCATAAAATGACCACTTAATCACAAATTGGTAACATTTGTCATTATTTAAGTTATAGTAAAACTAATTTTCAGGCTTTCTAAATTTCGTAGACTATTAGCATGAAGATCTTCATACATCCATTTCCATTGCTGGCTTTTTCTGCCAACTATCTTTTGGTTAATCCCATTCCTATTTTTACTTAGGTTTCAATTTTAAATTATGTTGGTATTTTGCAGGTGTTTTATTGGAGTGGCTTTATTTTCTGATACTGAGAATCAAACTCAGGACCTTGTGCTTGCCAGGCAGGTGCTGTGCTGCTGAACTATATCCCCAGGCACCTACTTGGAGTGTTTTGGTGGGGACCCGCGGGCAGATCAGAAAGTGCACTTCTTAAGGGAAAACCAACTTGCTATTGTCACCAGCCAGTTAGGTTATCTTGGACAGGTCATTCATTGACTCAGAGTGGCCCCTGTAAAATAAGAAAGTGGGTATCGGCCTCAGAGTCCATACAACCACTCTGATGAAAGGATGACTTTAGTCTGACACTTTTAAGACAGTCAGGAGTTACTTCGTATTCCATGCCTAATCTTTCCCATTTTAGATATTTCAAACCTATAGAAAGACCAGGTACAATAAAAGCAGTTTCTCCTGGGGTGGCAAGGCTCAAGGAAGTTGGAGGCAGTGTAACTTGTTTTACCAATTTTAGGGTATTTAATAGAAATAAAGCGCACTAGCGCAGTATTTTAGTGCAGGTCCATGGACCGACTTTTGTTAATAGGGCAAATTAAATCAAAAGGGCCTTGCTGCTGATCCATGCCCCAGCTGCATCATCTCCAGTCGATGTGAAGGAGGTCTCGTTTTATAAGAGGGTTTATGTTACCATAACATTTAACTTCCAATGTGCACTCTACCACTTCAGCCCATTTTAAAAAAATATTGGTTCTTTCTCGTGCAAACAAATACCAGTTGTTTGCCTACTGATTTTTATATTGTACATTATTACTTATCTGTAGATCTTTTTGCTTGCTATTTTATAGGTTTTTATGTTTAGAAGATGTTCTTCACCATCCAGAGATGGATTAAATGCTTTCATTTTCTTCTGATTTTTATAGTTTTACTTGATATATTGAACTGTCTGTCTTGAATTTACTTTGGAGCACTAAATCAAATGTTTCGTGACTTTGTGCATCTTCTTGGCTCCTGATCTGTATTCCCAGAGACTTGTCAGACCACACAGAGAACTCCTGTGTGCCATGCATCCACCTTCAACTCATTTCCCTTAGGAGAAAGTCTGACGTTGTCTTTAACCAGTTCTTCTCTCTTCCCACGTTTAATCAGTCACCAAGTGTGGTGATTTTATCCCGACAGTGATAATGGCTCTCTCTCAGTTTTCTGATTCAAATCTCTTGTTTTTCTCTGAGTCTTGAGCAATCCTTAGAGTTGATGTCAAGTTTTCCCTTTTAGTCTCATGTTGTCATTTTAAAAAAAAGTTTTTAAAAATCATGCCTGGAGGGAGGGTGGGGAGATAGCTTAATAGAATAAGCACCTGTTTGGCAAGTGCAGGGTCCTGAGTTCAATACCTGGTAACATTAAAAAAAAAAAAAAAAAAAGACTATGGGGAGGGCCTGCAAGATAGCTCAGCAGACTAAGCGATTGTTAAAATTTGGGCTTGCCAAATAGCTCAATGGATTAAAGCACCTGCTTAGATTTAGGACCTGCGTGCCATGCTGGCCCTGCCCCTGGGGCATGCTGAGATGGTGATTGGGACAGGCATGGTGGCATGCGCCTGTAATCTCAGAACTTGGGAGATTGAAAACAGGAGGATCACTGAGTCCGATCTGTGTAGTGAGACCCTGTAGGCCCTGCATTAAATACATTTAAAAAAAAAAATCATGCCGAGAATTTTACCACTCAGGAAGCTAAGGCAGGAGGGTTACCTGAAGTTCAAGGCCAGCCTGAGCTACATAGTGAATTCAAGGTGAGTCTGGAATACATAACAAGACCCCTGTCTCAGAAACCAAAATAAATAAAATAAAACACTGATTTTTTCAAAGCATGATTTCCTTAGTGACCTATATAAGAATCATCTGAGCTACGTGTGGGTGCCCACACCAGTAATCCTAGCACTCAGGAAGCTGAGGCAGGATAATACTGAGTGTGAGGCCAACCTGCATTACATAGTGTACCTGGACTCTCTCTTTAAAAACTCAAAAAAAAAGTGCTTAGTTTGGTAATATGTACACTAAAATTAGAATGATACAGAAATTACCATGGCCCCTATGCAAGGGGATGATATGCAAATTTGTGAAGCATTAGAAGGAAAAAAAAAAAAAGCTAGGGTACATGCCTGTAATCCCAGAACTTTGGGAGTTTGAAGCTGAAGGGCTGCAAATTCCAGCCCTGCCTGGGCAATTTAGCAGCTTAGCAAGACCTTGTCTCAAAAAATGAAAACACCTACAGATACAGATTAGTGCGAAGGCCCTGGGTTCATTTCCTAGTACAGTGTCACAACCTCTTTCTCCCTCCAAAAAAGAATCAACTGGGTTTTGGTTAAGACGGCAGCTTCCAGGGTCCCACCTGGACTTGATCAGTGTATCAGGGATGGGTCTGGGAATCAGAAACTTAACAGGAGATTTATATACAGACTTAGGGGAACTAGTGATCAAATAAGTGTAAATTTTTTGTGTATGGCCTTCAAGATCTCCTTGCCCCACCCCAGCCCATTTTCCAGGCTTATCGCCCTACTCTACCCACCCTTCTGGCACTGGAGCTGTACCGTGATTCACTGTTTCCTGGAATGGACCCACCCTGCCCTTTCCTGCCTCTGTGCCTTTGCTAAAGCAGTTCCATAACCCCAGAGCCTCCTTAGCCCCTGCCCCATCCCGTTGAAACTCTTTCCTTAGGAACCCAAATAAGGGGCTTGTGCATTAGCTCAGTTGATCAAGCACCTGCTTGGGCAAACCAGTCAGGTGCAGGGGACCATGGTTCTATCCCCAGCTCTGCATGCCTTACCAGACCTGCCTTTAAGGCAGCCTGAGCCAGGCCACCCCCCCACCCCCAAAAAAGAACCCAAATAAAATATACTTTAAAAAAAAAAAGTAGTTTGTTTTTTTTTTTTTAATTTCTTGTTTTTCTTATTTGAATCACTGGCTCCCTCTCTGGTCTGCACTTAGCACTTCATTTTTACTCCATTTCTTTAACATTGTCACTGTTTAAGAATTGCTTCCTTGAACTTTTTCATTCTGTAGCCATTATGCAAGCATACAGCAAGCAATTCAACACTTACAGTGTATGAAATATATCTGATCTTGCACACACATGGGTATAGGACAACTTTGAATATGTATCACACTTAAAATCCTTGCACTGAGGAGGCTAAGACTGGAGGATCACTACAAGTCTGAACTGTGTAGCAAGACCCTATCAAAAAAAATAAATAAAATTAAAAATAAAATCCTTGCCATTCCTTATAAATCTTTGTTTATCTGGCTGCTGCTCATCTCTCTGTCGCCTCATATTTCTCCTTACTCCCTACCAGCATTACTGCCCCAGGGCCTTTGTATTTGCTATTTCCTTGGCAGCCTGTCTCCTCTCCACTGACCTTCAGGTTTCAGCTCAAAAGTGGTTGCTTAGGGGCTGGGGAGATGGCTCAGTAGAATAAGTGCTTGCCCGGCAAGCACAAGGACCTGAGTTCAGTCCCCGGTTCTGCAAATAAATAAATAAATAAATAAATAAATAAATAAAATAAAAGTGGTTGCTCAGAGACTGTTCCCTGACCACTACCAGAAGTAGCTGCCCCTGCCTACCACTACTCCAGTTAGTGTTGAATTTCTTTCGCAGCACCAATTACAGTCTTTCATTGTCCTCCTTCCCCAGTAGAATAGAAATTTCTTTAGAATTGGGAACTTGTCTGTCATCGTTAGCATTATAGCCTTGGCACTGCCCTACAGACAGTAAGAGCTCAATAAATATTTGTTGAATGGGTGAACTAGCATTGAAGATAAAGGTCTTGTTTTAACAAGTCTTATTTTGGTTTGGAGTCCAAAGTGGTGCTTTTTTTTTTTTTTTTTTCAAAAGACAGTGGCTAAGGTACCTCCGTCTGGGTTCACATCAGGTGGCAGTCTATGAGGACTGCTGAAAGCAGCAGAACAAAGGCTTGGGTACAGTGATAGTCAGGATTCTTTTTTTTTCTTTTAATTTTTTTTTTTTTTGGGAAGGGTCTACAGGGTGTTCAGGGTCTCACTACTAGATTAGACTCCTAGTGATCCGCCTGGTTACAGCCTTCCAAGAGCTGGGATTATGGGCATGCGCCACCATGCCCAATCTCAATCGCTGCCTCAGCGCGCCCTGGGGGCAGGGCTGGCATGGCAGGCCCAGGATCGAACCCCCAGCCCCTGCTCCTGCTTGCAGGTGCTTTAATCTGAATAGCCAGGATTCAGTTCCATGAGAGTGCAGTTTTTCCAAGGTGTACCAAGGATCCAGGCCACTATTTTACTACTACCATAGTTATCTACTTCCAGAGTTGTTACTGGTGGGCCATACTCCTAGGCTGGTGCTCATTATACATCTTTAAGCAAGTATAACAGAACTCAGGAATTCTCAAGGGAAGATGACATTGTTTTTCTTATATTTACTAGTTGCCTTGAAATATGATAGTGTAGTGATTAGAAATATTTGCAGAGGGACTGGGATTTATCTCAGTGGCACAGAACCTGCCTGGCAAGCGTGAGGGTCATGCATTTGATTCCTGATACCATAACAAAAAAGTTAGGTGGACAAGTAGATACCAGAAATAGAAATATTTTCAACAGTGTTTTGAATAGAGTTTCTTATTCATATGTAGTTGTGTTGGACATTATAATTATTTGTAAATTCTTACTTCTTGCATTGGTGGCTATATTTTCAACTCCAATTCCATTTTTAAATTGCTGGGCCAGCCAGATAGCTCAGCCGAATAAAGCACCTGCTTAGGCAGAGTGCAGGGGCCAGGGTTCAATCCCCGGCCCCACAAGCTGTGTCAGCCCCACCCCTGGGGCTGCTGAGATGGTGACTGAGACTGGGTGTGGTGACACACATGCCTGTAATCCCAGCACTTTGGAGGGTGAAAACAGGAGGATCACTATGAGTCCAATCTATGTACATAGTGAGACCCTGTAGACCCTATGCTAAACACATAAAAAATAAATAAAAACATTGCCTTGAATTTTTATTTTAAAAATGCTTTTAATTATAATTTATGATTTGGTTTTAAAGTACTTTTGCTTTTACTCATTTATTTAGTCCACATAGCCATTTTGTGTGGTTTTATATATATATATTTTTTTTTTTTTTTTTTTGAGACAGTCTAGCTGTGCAGTTCAGGTAGCCTTCAACTCACTTTGTAGTGCCAGGCTGGCATTGAACTCATGATGAGTCTCTTACCTCAGCCTCTCAAGTGCTGGGATTATAAGTGTGCACCACTACACCTGGCAATGTTTGTTTTTGAAATGGAAAACAGATCCAAAGAAGTTGACTGATTTTTCAGTGCCCGCTGAAAGATTCTACCCAATAAATGAGGTTTTTTTTTAATATTCCATAATTGGATATTGTTTTTAGGAGATAGTTATTAAAATTTACCTAAAAGATTAACATTAATACATAGATTGCAACCAATCCTTAAGAAATAAGATTAGTAACCAAACTTTCTCATGTCTGTGGCCATGTGATTTGGTAATTCTTTATACACCCAGAGTCAGCTATACTTGTCCTTCATTAAAGCATTGTTCCTTGTTATCTTCTCAGATCTTTATAGAAAGGAAAGATTAGAGAACTTGCTTTGAGAAGAATCACTTTTCAGTAAACTTGTTTTAATTCTCTAGCTTGAAGGGATTGGTTGAATTGATCTAAACTGGATCTTCAGATTGAGCAAGCTCTGAAAAAACACATCATATAAAATTTCAGATGAAAAGAATGGAAGCCAGGTCCTTCCTGGAAATGGTCAGGAGTGAAACTAAGAAGCCCTGTGTTTGGAGAAGACAATTAATTATTAAGGTCAAAGAACTGGTATAAGAAGGTTATAGCTTTAACAGGAGCAACCTTTCTAAAATAAGTGTGAAGAAATATATTCTTGTGCATGGAGATTGTACAGAAAGTTCTTTAATTGCCTATTTTGTCTTAAGTATGCAGTGAAGAAAAACTTGTGAGCAGGTAGTATGTATAGACAGTTATATTGTAGGCTTTTGGTGAGCTATGTAGCAGCTGGGGACTAGTTTATAACTGTGTTTTCTTCATATAACAGATATTTTTTGAGGTCCTTCATTAAACTAGTCCCGATATTTGATGCATCTGATGTTAAAGGTGGCTAGTGAGAGGGAAAAAAAAAAAAAAAA
>NW_004524669.1:2422486-2425799 GCF_000260255.1 Octodon degus | reverse complement strand
TCTTGTACACCAATTAACCACTAGGAAGAATGTATACAATATGTTAATTATTGAAACTGTCCTACCAGTTTGGTTTGAAACTGTCTCATTGCTCTGTTTCTCAATAAATTTATGGAAAAAAAATGTGGTCCTATAAGACCTTGATGTATTTAGGCATTCTGGTGCAGAATGGTGTCGTCTAGTGTCTTTCATAGTAACTACCAGTTTCTCAGAATTGGCATTTTTCATTCATTCATGTTCTCTCCTTCTCTTTCTCTCCAGTGTGTGTGTGTGTGTGTGTGTGTGTGTGCGTGTGTGTGTGTGTCTGTGTTTGTCTTTGTCTGTCTGTCTGTCTGTCATCCATCCATCCATCCATTCACCTATCTATCTGTTGTGCTGGGGATCAAACTCAAAGCTCATGGATGCTAAATTTGAAGTCTACCCACGCTTTCCTTTTATTGATGATTTAACAGAAATCAATGCTTGAAATACCATGTACATTAGAGTAGCCTTTCTATTATACTCTGTATGCTAGAGATCATTTTGCTTCTAGCCTATCCAACTTAAGAATAAGTAAGAAATAACATTTGACTTTTTCTACTCCTCAGTTTCTTCATTGAATTTTAGTTATCAACACAAAGTAGAACAATAACCGTGCTTTTGAGTGTGTTATTATAAGGATTAATGTATGGAAAACAATTAAAACAATATCTGACACTTAGTAAATATTAGGTTTTTTCTCATTACTAATTATGAAGCACCTATTTTACCAATGAACTAAAAGGGCATTTTAGAGATAATGACACCAAGGTTTACCTAATGTTACCCACTAAGTGAATCGTGGACCAGTACGTTGACCTGAGTTGAAAAAGTCTTGGGAAGAAGAGTGGACTTAGATGTGGACCAGGCTGGGGCATCGGGCTCGGCCCCTTACCATTTCTAGTTTTGAAACTTCCCCATCACGCCTAGGTATTAGGGAGCTGTGGTGTAATGTGTCATCAGATCACGGATGTGGGAGTATCAGACCACTTCAAATCCCAGTTCTACCACTTGCTAGCTGTGTGCTTTTAAGCAAGTTGCTTCTCTGAATCCTGTTTCTTCCTCTGTAAGATGAGAATAAAATTTGCTTTGTGGTCTTGAATAAGATCAAATGAAATGAGATAACACATGTAAAGGATATGGCATATGGCCGGTGCTCAGTAACACCAAGCCCCAGGTTCACGCAACATGGCACTAAATTTTCTTCATTCTGACATAGTCTGTCCAAGGGGTAGGCAAGTCGATGTGTGTCTTCTTCCCTGCCCTGGGAGCAAACTAGGACTAAACTCCCAGAGCTCTTTCACATTGTAGTCATAGGAGTCCCTTCTCAGCAGCTTTCGCTGTATTTGGACTCCACCTGAGAAATTTGGCTTCCATAGATGATCCTGATATTGAGAGTGGCCCCCTGCCCAACTGGGAAGCAGACGACTTCCTAGAAGAGTGTAGCAGCTGCCGTGCAGCCCTGAACAGTGACCTCCTCTGAATGTTGGGCGTCAGTCAGACTTCTTCCAGGGCTATGCTCTGAAGAGAATATTAATGAGCAGTCAGGGGTGGGTGCCTACAAAAGGAAGTCTACAGAAACGAGGCTCTCATCTGTGTAGTCAAGCACCATTTCTATTTGGAAAGAATATTAATGAGATGTGGATAAGAATCAGACACCAGGAAGAGACAGCTGCTGCAAGCGGCAATTTTAATTGTATAAGACTTACACATGATATTCAGAAAGAACTTGTGCAATTAAAAACAGTAATTAAATGGTAGGGATAGTAAACAATTTATAAATGACATTTAAAAAATAAATGTATTGTCAAAAAGGAAATGTATTCAGTACCCAGTGTACATTTTAAAAGTAATCAACCTCGGTCCGGCGCGGGATGGCGGGCCCGCTGCGGGGCGGCGGCGCGCGGGCGCTGGGCCTGCTCGGATCGCTGCCGCGCGTGAGCCTGGCCAACCTGCAGCCCAGTCCTGGCTCCCGGAAGCTGGAGAGACGACGCAGAGGGCGGAGAAGAGGCCGAAAATGCGGCAGAGGCCACAAAGGAGAAAGGCAAAGGGGAAACCGGCCCAGACTGGGCTTCGAGGGCGGGCAGACGCCGTTTTACCTGCGCATCCCAAAATACGGGTTTAATGAAGGACACAGCTTCAGACGTCAGTACCAGCCCTTGAGTCTGAGGAGGCTGCAGTATCTCATTGATTTGGGCCGCGTTGACCCCACTGAACCCATTGACTTAACCCAGCTCGTCAACGGGAGAGGTGTGACCGTCCAGCCACTGAAGAGGGACTGCGGTGTCCAGCTGGTGGAGGAGGGCGCTGACACCTTTAAGGCGAAGATCAACATCGAAGTCCAGTGGGCTTCTGAGCTAGCCATTGCTGCCATTGAGAAAAACGGTGGTGTGGTCACGATGGCTTCCTACGATCCGAGAAGTCTCGAAATACTGTGCAAACCCATTCCATTCTTTCTGCGTGGACAACCTATTCCAAAGCGAATGCTCCCCCCTGAGGAGCTGGTGCCCTATTACACCGATGCCAAGAACCGCGGTTACCTGGCGGATCCTGCCAAATTTCCCGAAGCAAGACTCGAGCTTGCCAGGAAGTACGGTTATGTTCTGCCTGACATCACCAAAGATGAGCTCTTCAGAATGCTGTGTACGCGAAAGGATCCGAGGCAGATTTTCTTTGGTCTTGCCCCTGGGTGGGTGGTAAATATGGCAGATAAGAAAGTCCTGAAGCCTCTGGATGAGGAGCTCCTCAAGTACTATAGCTCATGAGTTCCCTCCCAGGAAAGCGGCTGTGAGGAGTTCAGGAAGAGGGACTGAGCCCTGGGTTCCCAAATTGTAACACTTTTCCAGGGTTGATGTCAGCTGTCAGTACAATCCTGTCTTTCATATATATATGTATGTAATGAAGATAAAAGTGCAGGAAGCAGAGCCACAGAGAGGAAGCTGAGCGGACTTTCAGACCCATGCTGGTCTGTCTGTTGAGGACTGGAACGTGAAATATTTCTAGCCCAGCTTTGCAAGAGCCGTCCTGCAGCCTTTTCTAGGTGCAAGCCAGAATAAATTTGAAAGTGGAGTGGGATTCAATGGTAGGCCTGCTCGTTGAAATTAGAGCCGGCAGTGCTGGGCCCCTTGGCACACACCTGTGATCCCCCGTGGTTCAAGGCCAGCATGAACTACGTACTGAAACGCTGTCTCAGAAACAAAAAATGGTAGTGGCTTCTTGTCATGAGGAGCCTCTGGGAAGCCGGCCACTGTCAGGGTGGAAAAGCCTCAAGGCGGGGCGGACCTGGCCCGGAGTA
>NW_004524669.1:2416866-2420971 GCF_000260255.1 Octodon degus | reverse complement strand
CATGTGGTGCTGGGGGATTGAACCGCGGTCCCTGTGCTTTGCTAAGCTTGTTCCAAGTAGGTGCTTTAGACCACTGAGCCATCTCACCAGCCCAACTTGTAAAATATTATAGAATATGATATTTTGTACTTCTGAAAGATGGAAATATTTATATCCTGAGGTAAGAAGATATGCAAGAGGGAATAAATAATTGCTGAACAGCATATTAACATAAAATCATATTTTTAAAAAATGTATAGGTGATGTACTAATACCTCTATACCTCAGTTTTCTCCTCTATAAAATAGGCATTATAATGATATTTAATTAATAAGTTTTGCATAGGTGAAATGAGATAGCATTTGTAGAATGCTTAGAACAGTGACTGACAAAGATGGGTCTGGTGGAAACATACACCTCTGATCCCAGCACTCTGAGAGACTGAGGCAGGAGGATTGCAAGTTTAAACTCAGCATGGACAATTTAGTGGCTCAGCGAATCTCCTGACTCAGAAAACAAAAATAAAAATAAAAATAAAAATGGGCTGGGGATGTAGTCCAGAAGGCCCTTGGTTTAATCCCCAATACCACAAAAAAAAAAAAAAAAAAAAAAAAAAAAAAGGCAGTGACTGACACATAGAGTCTATACATTTGTCATTATCAGAAAGTGTGATAGATTACCTCTGAACTGTGAGAAGTTGAGTCACTTTGTGTAGTGTGGTAATTCTCATGTTTGTCTCAAATGTGAAAGGTCCCTAGTTCAAAACGTAGTGGAAACAAGTCTTTCCAAAGAGAGAAATGGAATTTGCTTCAGAGGGATGCGTGGACAAGAGCAGACAAAGTTTCTGTTCTCATGTTTGTTTTTCCGCATAGCTCTTTCAAATGAGTAGGTCTGTTCTCTGGCCAGTCACTCTGGCTGGTGAAGAAAATGACAGCTCATTTGCTGTGCTAGTTGAGGGCCACAGAAGGAAGCTCCCTGTCCTGTGGGGGGTGAAGGACAGGGCGGGTGCAGGGGGTGGGCAGGGTGCTGATGATTCCACCCTGCTGCTGAACCATGAACCCGACTACGGATTGAAGATTTCTAAATCATACAAGAACCTTATTTGTTGAAACTGTACTTTCGATTTGATTTGAAACTGTCTCATTGCTATATGTTTATCAATAAAACTTTGAAAAGAGAGAAAAAAAGAACCTTATGAAGGCTAACATTTGCTGGACTTAGCTTTCTCACAATTCCCTAGTTCACATTTATCAAAAAAAAAGAAAAAAAAAAAGAAAAGATTTGTCCAAAAAAAGGAAGTAATTTGTGTGTAATTTATCTTATGAATAAAAGCTACAGGAAGTTATTGCTCAAAGTACCAAAACAGACAGTATAAAAAAATGACAAGTTTTCCTAATAATTGTTAAATAAAAATGTTGATACATAGAGACTACTAATTTCTTTTCAACTAATGTTACTACCTATATTTGGCACTAAAAAAGTCAAACAGCCAAAGTAAATATAATATTTATTAGGGTTTGGTTTTTTTTCGACCTAGGGCCTCGCTATGCAGTTCAGGTTGGCTTTGAGCTCACCGTGTAGCCCTGGCTGGCCCCAAGCTCACAGCGATCTTCCTGCTTCAGCCTTCTGAGTGCTGGGATTACAGGTGTGCACCACCACACCTGGTTTATGAGTTACTTGTAACTTTCTATTTAGGATTTTCACATTGAGCTGTATCCCCAGGCCTTTTTAAAATTTTCTGGTAGAGTTTCACTAAGGCTAGGCCTGAACCTGCATTCCTCTTGCCCTAGGCTCCAGAAGGCTGGGGTTAAAGGTGTGAGTTATTTTTTAATCAGAGCCTTACAACATAGGCCTTAAGACAATAAGACGTGTATACCAAGCTAAGCCCAAGTATATGTTATGTGGACTAAACCTTTAGAATAAAGTTTATTGTGTGTGCCTTAGACACAGGAGTCCAGAGTCCAGAGTCCAGTTGCTGTGCGTCTGAGGGGCCCTGGAGTCAGGGAGCACTGGTGTTTCTGTTACTCCTCGAGAGAGGCGTGGTGAGGGGTGGGGAACCCAGGAGGAGGCCCTCTCCCTGGTCAGCGAGGCGTGAGTCCAGTGATTTTTCTTTTTGGTTTGAGGGTGGAACCTAGGGCCCACTGCATGTTAAGCAAATGTTCTTTTTCTGAACTATGTGTCCACTCTAAAACAGTATTTTTAAATAGAAATTTTATTGAAATATAATTAACATGCCATGGACGTCACCTATTTTAAATGTATAATTTGTGGTTTTAGTGTAGTCCCAGAGTTGTACAGCCATCGCCACAATCAATTTTACATTTTTTTTCACTTTTCAGCAAAAAAAAGAAACAAACATATCCATCTCTCCTTCACTGGAGATATAGCTAGGCAACCATTTATGAGGGTTTGTTTTGTTTTTGATATAGGGCCTCGCTATGCAGTTCAGGTTTTGCCTCTAAAGATTTACCAATTCTTGGGGCTGGGAGATAGCTCGGTAGAATAAGCGCTTATCTGGCAAGTGCAAGGTCCTGAGTTCAATCCCTGTTACTGCAAATTTAAATTAAATTAAAATTAAGATTTACCAATTCCAGACATCTCATAAAAAATAGAATTATATAACATGCGCTCTTCTGTGCCTGACTGCATTAACCTAGCATATTTTCAAAGTTCATTTATGTTATGGCAGAATGATACTCCATTTTGTTAGTTCATTCATCAGTTAGTGGACATTTGGATTGCTTCACTTTTTGGTTATTGTGAATAATGCTATTATGAACATTTACATGCAAGTTTTTCTATGGATAGAGTTCTTTCTTTTCCTTTTTGCGGTACTAGGGATTGAACTTGAGGAACTTAGGGCCTTTTCACTGTACTGCAGAAATATATAAATTTATTTTTCCCCCCACTAGCTCAGGCTGGCCTTGAACTTGTAGCAGTCCTGACTTAGATTCCCAGGTGCTGAGATTACTGGCTTGTGCCACTATGCTTGGCTTATAATTTTTTAAATTTTGAGACAGGGTCTTGCTAAGCCTCTAAATTGCTCAGGCTAGATGTTCCTTCCTCCTTCAGTTCCCAGAGTGCTCAGATTACAGATTTGTGCTACCAGGCCTGGCTTTTATATCATTTTATTTTATTTTTTATTCATTCATTTAATGGCTGTATGTATTGAGCTCAGGACCTTACATGTGCTCTACCACCAAGCTGTATCCCGAGCCTTTTTGAAATTTTGAGATAGGGTCTCACTGAATTGCACAGGTGGCCTTGAATTTATGATCCTTCTGCCTCAGCCCGCCAAGTAACTGGGATTATAGGCCACCATACTCAGTTTATTTTTCTTTTTAGTCGACACACAATAGTATATATTATGGGACACGTGATAATTCAATACATGTACACATAATATGGAAACTCTATTTCACCTGTTATGAAACCACCAGACTGTCTTCCAAAGTGGCTGCACCTTCCCACCAGCAGTGTATGAAGTATATGAAGGTTCTTGTTTCTTTATATCCTTACCAGTCTGCTCAAAATATAATTCTCTTGCATTCCTATCCAGTTTACAGGTGTACAAACAACAGAAACAAAAGTCTTATAAAAGAATTTTGAGCGACAGTGTGCGTAATGCATTATGACATGTTTTATTGCATTCCATTCTTTTTCATTAAAACAAACAAGACCTGGAGGTGTGCCTCAGTGGTACAGTGCTTGCTTAACATGTTCCAGGCCATGGGTTCAATCCCCAGCACTACAAACAAACATTGTGGTTCCTACCACTTGATGAATTTCACAACTCATTAATTGTGACCTGAAGTTAGAAGAACACTAGGCCATTGTAACCTCTTCATTTTATATGAGAGGAAGGCAAGGCCCAGACAGGTGGCTGATTAAGGGTCATGCTACTAATTAGTGGCAGACTCAAGATTATAGTCCAAGTCTTTTGACTGCCTGCTTTAACCTTAATATTGATATATTACAGTAGCCTTCCCTCTACTGCAGATAAAAATAAAATAGAGTAGATAAAAAATAAAATAGAATTCTATTCAGGTATCATTTCTTTTTTTTTTTTAATTATTTATTTATTTATTTTTACATTTATTTATTGTGTGTGTGTGTGTGTGTGTGG
>NW_004524669.1:2413793-2416766 GCF_000260255.1 Octodon degus | reverse complement strand
ATGTGGTGCTGGGGGATTGAACCGCAGTCCACTGTGCTTTGCTAAGCTTGTTCTAAGTAGGTGCTTTAGACCACTGAGCCATCTCTCCAGCCCCTCAGGTATCATTTCTTTACAACTGTTTTTTCCCTTTTGTGTCCACAGGCACTCTACTGCTGAGCTACAACCCGTGCCCAGGGAGGGCAAGGCCTCACTAAATGGGCTACACAGGGTTCTAATTTACCATTCTCCTGTCTTAGCCTCCTGAGTAGCTGGGATTACGCGCATACACCGCTACACCTGGCCTTTTGTATGTTTTTCTTAAGCAGAATTTTTAATAGCAGTATATTAGATTAGAGGGGGAAAAAAAGAATGAAAATAACTTGGTTTTTTCTTTTTCAGCAATGGGGCGCAAACATGTCAGGCAAGCAGTGCCACTCAGCTACACTCCTAGCCCCAGAAACCGTGTTATTCTGAGCTGTTCCACAATGATTTTGTGCCCTCTGGGCAAGAATGTTCTAGGTGAGCCTAGGTGCTAGGCATTGAATTAGGCTGATCCAATGAAGCAGTGTCCCAGATTCGACTTGTCCAAACCTCAGTCTACTTTGTAGTTAAAGGGCAGCCACTTTCCTTACACTGCCAGTTTGAACGATAATATGAAGTTCCAATGTAGGTAATATAAAACTATTTTATACTGCTTTTCTCTGTTTGTTTTAGAGTACATATAGCTCTTAAGCCATTTATTTATTTATTTATTTTGCAGAACCGGGGATTGAACTCAGGCCCTTGCGCTTGCCAGAGAAGCGCTTATTCCACTGAGCCATCTCCCCGGCCCCTTAAGCCTTTTAATTTAGTATTTTCTAGCATTTAATAATGAAATATTGGGCACTGGAATCACTTCAGGTTCTTGTTAGAATGTGGTCTTTGTAGGCCCTATTCTAGATTCAAACCGGAATCATGGGATGGAACCTGAAAATTAGTATCCTAAGCAAGGGCCCTGTGTTAAAGGTTTTTTTCCCTCTTTTTTGTTCTGCAACTCAACTCTTTTGGTTTCTAGAAATTACTATTTGACTTTGTCACCAATAAAAGCAAATAGCTTTTTAAAAATTAAGTTTATTGGTACATTTTAGATATACATAATGATAGAATATTGGTATCTGTACACAATATATCTTGATTCCTTTGTTTCCCCATCCCCCTGCCCTCCCTTTGACTCTTCTTCCCCTCATTTATAAAAGCTTTGTTTCCATTTTTTCTTTTCTCTCCCTCCTTCCTCCCTAGTTCACTTCCCATTTGAATGTTTTCTTCCTATTTCACTCTATTATACATGTTAGAAGCAAATAGCTATTTGTAAGCATTTGTGAGAAAATACCTGAATTATATGTCAACAGGAGTTAACTATGTAGAAAGAGTTTAGTTTTATCCTACTTGAGTTTAGTACTAAAAACCTTTTTTAAATTTGACTAATTTTCTTGCATGGTGTACAGTAAGTGTCCAAGTTCATTCTCTGGCATTATTGTACATACTCTTCATAAAATATAGTTACATGATTTTTTTTTACAAAAAATGAAAATAAAAACCTTTTTTTATATCCACTGACATCCATAATTTAAATAATTTATTTTGGAATAAACACAACCTAACTATATTGTTTTCTTTCCCCCTAAAGTGCTAGTATATAAAGATAACTGAATCCAATAAATTCACGTACCTGAGATCCCTTCACAAAGGTTTGAGTGCCTACTGTGTGTCAGGCACTGTTCCAGGAGTTAAAATGCAACGTATACCAAGCTAAGGCTAAATATATGTTATGTGAACTAAACCTTTAAAAAATCTGCGCAATGATAGGGGTAGTTGTACTTCTTTGGGAAATTTGAGAACACCCTTGGACTAGGGTTTAGCCACAGAGGAAGAACAGTTGCCTAGCATGTGTAAGGCCCTGGGTCCAGCCCCCAGTCAGGGAAAGATTGGAGAGAAATAGAATTTTCTTCGAAGCTGGGTCCTATAGCATAGGCTCTGGCAGAGGCTAAAGCATTTACAGACAAAAGGCCCACGATCAAGAGGTAAATTGGGCCTGCTTAGAGACTGAAGGGAAAATGTTCAAAGAGGAAGCTTGTAAAGTAACATTTATTAACTGAAAATGATAATAAAGATTTTTGTTTTGTTTGGTTTTGGTTTTTGTTTTTCTAACAGCTTCTGTCTATGTAGTTCACGCTGACCTTGAATTCATGGTTATCCTCCTGCCTCAGCCTTGAGTGCTGGGATTATAGGCGTGTGTCACCATACCCTACTGCGATGATTTATTGAGCTCTTATTAGGTGTTAGGTAGTGATACATATTTTTGCTGCTTAAGAACTAATTTTCATAACAAGTTAAATTCTTTTATTTCTCATTTACAGGGGAGAAAATTCAGAGAAAGTTTAAAATTTGCCCAAGATCACACAGCTAGTAAGAGATGGGAGATTCAAACAAGCAGATTCAAGTCCACGGCTTAGATTTTAGCCTCATACCATTTTCATCCTAGTATATGTCACTGTTAGGCAATTTGGTTTCTAAGCTTGTGGTCCTCTTGCCACAGCCTCCTGAGTAACTTGACACATAACTGGCCGAGCCTTTAGTTGCATTCTGCTGGCTGCCTTGATACCTTGAATGAATTTAAAACATTGACCTTTCATGGTCATTTTTTTTTTTCATGGTCATTTTGACTTTGAGGAAAGAAACAAGTTGTGCAGTTCAGATTGAGTGAATAAAGTGAGTGAAGTGAATAACACCCACCTTGTTTTCACAACTCTGCCTCTCCTTTAGTTGGTACTTGGCAGCAGCATTCACTATAATTTTTTATCTGACTTTGAAAAGACACTCATGAAAGAAGACTTCCAGAACTGCTTCAGAAAGTGACAAGACTGATAGAATGAGTATAGTCACAGTCAGGGTGTTTGAGAGGGGTTAAGGGCAATATGTTTTTTACCATCATAATTTTTTTTTTTTTTTTTTTTG
>NW_004524669.1:2412762-2413377 GCF_000260255.1 Octodon degus | reverse complement strand
CCCTGATGCTTTGCCAAGCTTGTTCTAAGTAGGTGCCTTAGACCACTGAGCCATCTCTCCAGCCCCAACATTGTATATTTTCATCACCCCTTATAATATGTTTAGACTGCATGTTGCATATTTATGGGGCATATGAAACTATCCAGCAGGCAATGAATATTCTAGAACTGAAATCAGAAAATTAGGATTTACAATTCAGCTTTGAAAATCATTTGACAAAGCGACCTTTGATTACTTGAGAATAGGTGAGCTCCCATAGAGAGAAGAAACTAACGCTTGAGTAATGCCTGGGAACTTGTACGTTTTCATTTCAACTTTAAGCCTTGTCTCCCAACCTACTTCCCTGGGTTCTGGGTATTCAACCCAAGGTCATGGCACTGAGTTCTATACCCAGTCCTTTTCAGTTTTTATTTTGAGATACAGTTTTGCTAAGTGGAGGTGAGTGGAGGGAAAGAAAGGGAGTTCTTTGAGGTAATTGAGAATAGTTTGAAAGATAGAAAAGGAATCAGAGTTCTATTTAAGAAAATATAGGGGCCAGGGAGATGGCTCAGTAGGATAAGCACTTGACTGGCAAACGCAAGGATCTGAGTTCAATCCCCAGTTCCGCCAAAAAAA
>NW_004524669.1:2397624-2412662 GCF_000260255.1 Octodon degus | reverse complement strand
ACAGCCCCTGCCTAGCAAGTGCAAGGTTGAGAGTTCAATTCCTGTTACAAAAAAATAAATAAAAAGACACACACAGAATACAGAGCAAAATATAATTTTAAAATGATTGACTAATCAATAATTTAGATAGTAGAGGATGGGAAGCATTGAGAACTCACTCAGTGTTGTGACATATACCTGTAATTCCGCCACTCAGAAAGCCGAGGCAGGAAGATCACAGAACAGCATAGCCAGACCTTGTCTCATGGCAAGGGATTGGGGTTGCTGAGGACGTAGCTCAGTGGTAGAACCCTTCCTTACCGTGCACAGAGTCCCAAGTTTAATTCCTAACACTGCAAAAAATGAACACTAACTTTAAAAAATTGTATGTGTGAATTGCTATGTGCATACCTATCAGAAATGTCAGGGACAAAGTTAGAGAAGGTGAAGAAGTAAGGCCCTGGGGAGGTCAGCTGCCGAGCTCAGTGTTAGAGGGTTTCATAGTTTTTGGCAAGCAGTTTTTCCACAAGTAAAATTACTTCCCAGTTACACAACCTCTTTCTCATTGTTGTTGCCTAGGATTTTAGTATTTTTTTTAAGGCATACAATGTCCTTAAAAGAACACAAAGGGCTGGAAATAGTGGCATACACCTGTAGTCCCAGCACTCAGGTGGCTGAGACAGGAGAATTGCTTTGAGTTCGAGGCCATCCTGGGCTACATAGTGACTTCCTTTCTAAAAAAAAAAAAAAAAAGAGACAGACAAAGAAGGGATCTCGTGTTATAGAAGTGACTTTGTCATGATCCAAACATCTACATCCTTGTTGACTCCTGGGAATTTGATCAATATTACAAGTGTCTCATTGTCTGGAGGCATGTTTCTGCAGATACCTGGCTGAAGCGCTCCCAGGAACAGTGGCAGGGACTATTCTAACGTGCCTCTAGACTTGTCTGTTAGCATGTTTTCAAATAATAGCAAACCTTTTATGTATAGTATTGGAAGTTATTTAGTGGTTCTATTTGTGTTTGTGTTGTTGTTGTTTTGTTTTTTATGTATTTGGTACAGGGTCACACTATGCAGTTTGGACTCATGGTGGTCCTCCTGTTTTCAGCCTCTCCAGTGCTAGGATCGTAAGTGTGCACCACCATGCCCTTTCTGGGTGGCTAGCTCAACAGGCCCGGGAGCGGAGCTGGCATGGCATGTGGTGCTGGGGATCAAATCCCAGTTGTTATGCTTGCTTAAGTAGGTGCTTAGTCCACTGAGCTATCTTACCAGCTCTGTAGTTCTATCTTTTTATATCACTTGAATATGTCAAGAGTTTGAAGAAGCTAAAATCATTGAATAATTCTGTAAAAAAAAAAAAAAAAAGTTTTTTAAAGTTTAATTTTTTTTTTTTTTTTTTTTTTTTTTTTTTTTGGTGAAACCGGGGATTGAACTCAGGCCCTGTGCTTGCCAGGCAAGTGCTTATTCTGCTGAGCCATCTCCCTGGCTAACAGTTAAATCTTTTAAAAAGTTTTATTTATTTATTTGACACAGGGTCTTGCTACACAGTTCAGACTCATAGTGATCCTCCTGTCTCAGCTTCCCCAGTGCTAGGATTGCAGGTGCATGCTACATTTCGGACCGGTACAGCATACAGTCCTGGGGATCAAACCTGGGTCCTTGCGCTTGCCAGGCAGATGCTTAGACCTCTGAGCTATCTCCCTAGCCCCTAACAGTTAAATCTTTTCTTTCCTAATTGCATTTCAGATGAAATTTAAAGGTTCATGAAATTTCATACAAGACATTTATGGAATTCCTTCTATAAACAAATCCCAGTACATCAAGAGACAAGGTAGATCTGTCCTCTGACCCAAGAATCTTTCAATCAAGTAGAATTTATAAAATTGTGATAGAAGAAATTTATGCTGATGGGAAATAGGGTTGAGACAATTTACAAAAGTTTCTATGAGAAAGTAGCTTCTCAGTTGAGTTCTTAAAGATAAATAGATTGAAGCCAGGCATGGTAGTACATGCCTGTAGTCCTAGCACTTGGGAAGCTGGGGCAGGAGGATGGCTGTTAGTTCAAAGCCAACCTGGGCTGGAGAGTAAGATCCTGTCTCAAAAACAAAAATGAACCTGGAACATTTTGTAGTGCTACAAAGTAACGAAGTGCTTTAAAAAGGTGTTGGGGGAAGGCATGTTGAAAGAACATTACAGGGCTGGTGAGGTAGCTCAGCAGACTAAGCACCTGCTTAGGCAAGCGCAGGGACTTGGGTTCAATCCCCAGCACCACATGCAGTGCTGGTCCTGCACCTCAGCTCGCTGAGTTAGTAACCAAATCCAGGCATGGTGGCACACGCCTGCAATCCCAGCCCTGGGGAGGCTGAAAACAGGAGGATCACTATGAGTCCAAGCTGCGTAGTAAGACCCTGTACCACTACTACATTTAAAAAGAAAGAAAGAAAGAAAGAAAGAAAGAAAGAAAGAAAGAAAGATTGAAAAAAAGCTGGAAAAGCTCCAGATGGCTGTAATTAAAACAATTTGAATAACCAAACAGTAGTACAAATAAAGTATCTCTTGTACAGTGTGCTTGGGACTGAAAGTGTTTCAGACTTTATTTTGAAATTGAAATATTTGCAAATATATAAGGAGTTATCTTGGGACTGTTACCAAATCCTAAACATAAAAGGCATTTATATTTTATATACACTTTACACATACAGCTCTGGCTTTACACAATGTTTCTAGTGTACCAGTGTTTTGACTGCAACTGGTCTTGGGGTCAGATGTGGAATTTTCCATTTGTGGCATTGATTATGTCAGCACTTAAACAGTTTCAGACTTGGGACAATTTCTGGTTTCAGATTTTTTGGTAAGGGATGTCCAATTTGTATTTGTTCCCAGGGACTAAAATAAATATCTATGAGCCCCACCCATATAAATAAATGATTGAATAAATGAGGGGAAAAAGAGGAATATTGTTTATACAAGAATCCCAGTTACTAAATGTAGAATGGATGAGGCCAAGAGAAAATCACTACTAACAATAACAGTAGGATCCTGCCAGAAGTGCTAAAATCAGTGGGAAAAAGTTTAAGGAGAAATAAGATCAAAGTATCTTCCAAATATTTACAAATTATGAAGAGAATAATAATAGTATCACATTGGAGACTGAAAACATCTTAACCAAATGGTCAGGTTCATACCACCATGATAAGATGTCACCATCACTGACCCTCTAACAGAGTGCAGTGAGGAAGGGACCGCAGATTTATGGTGTTCTGAAAATTTGTAATTTAGCCTAACCTGAAAAAACTCTTTTTTTTAAATTGAGCATTTTAAGATGTTCCATGTTCATCTTTATCTTTGTCCTGCCCAGCTCTTTCAACCACTTCTCCAAGAAGCCCTGATTATTCTTATTGGTGAGATCAGAAATGCAGATCGGGAATCCCTCCACTTGGTACCTGGCCAGTGCTTTTCAACAGAATCAGAGTCGTGAAAGTCAGGGGAACACAGCAACTAGCATATAGGGAAAGATTAAAGGAGACATGATGACTACAGGCACTGTAGGGTCTTGGAACAGGAGAAACAGTGGCAAAGTGGTGGAATTTAAATGAAGTCTATACTTTAGTTAATACTGTTATTCCAATGTTAATTTTTTAGTTTTGATAATTGTGCGATGGTAAAGTGAGGGAAACCTGCTTGGAAATCTGAGAACTCAGGTACTCTTTGCAACTCTTCCTCCCCCACAACTCTTTTGTAAATGTAAAATAAAAAGTAAAAGAGAAGTGTGCTGATATATGCCTGAACTTCTAATATTCTGGAAGCTGAGGAAGAAGTTTGATCATGAGTTTGAGGTTGTACAGGGAGACTGTGTCTCAAAAGCAAACCCATAAACAAATAAATAAATAGAAAAAAAAAAACTTCAAAGAATTTTTCAAGCATGTGCTCAAACTTGTGATCCACTTGCCTCAGCCTCCCAGAGTGCTGGGGTTGTAGATCTATGTGACATGCATGACAGAGGCGCAGATTTCATTGTGCACCTTGAAGCTTATTTAGCTTTTAGCTGCCCTCTTTTACCAAAATTTTATAATCTTGTTTCAAAAAGACATTTCTGAGCTGGGAAGATAGCTCAGCAGCATAATGACCTATCTGACAAGCTCAGGGTCCTGAATTTGATACCTGGTACAAAAAAAAGAAAAAAAAAAAAAATGTTTCCTCTTAATGAGTTTGTACAGTTTTTTTTTTTTTTTTTTCTTTTCTTTTTTAAAAGTTTTTGAAGCTGTATTCAGGCAGGCAGCTCTCCATCTTGCCCAAGTAATCAGGGGGAGAGGAAAAGAGGGAGACAGAGGGAAGGAGAGAGGGAGGGAGGGAAGAAGGGAGGGAGAGAAGGAGAGAGGGAAGGAACAAGGAAAAGCTGAGATTGGGTTTATGAGGGCAGCATTTTATTAGTGGCTTTGGCGAGGCCTGATGTGGCGACAACTTGCTTGCTTTTTTCCTATCCTGGTTTCTAAGACAGAATTCTCTGGGCCAGTGAATTTGTAAATGAATTTATTAGAATACTTCCCGAAGCAGCCGAAGCAGCCATAGTCTTCACCTTAAACAGCAGCTGCAGGAAGCAGATACTTGGGGCCAGTTTCCCAGTGATTCATAGCAGCCCAGCCCCTGCTTTGGCAGGAACCTTTGGCCCGAGATCTTTATCTCCAGGCTCCGGCTCGCCCAGAGGATTGTCCCTGTTCCAACTCAAGCTACCTGGTCTGATTAGAGAACTTTGGCCTGGGAATTAGGGCTCTAGCTTTATTTCTAACCAGCTGGTGATTTTGGGGAAATGATTGGCTATTTACGTGGCTCAATTTCCTCTCTGTATAAAAGGGAATTTGGTTATTTGATTTTTAAGCTTCTCTTTTGATGTAAAAATCTTGAGTATATACCTAAAACTGAAGGAAGGCATCATTCTTTTTAGCAAGAAGTACCTCTTTCTATGTATCCCATTAATATTTGTTCTGCTAGTATTTTTGTTATATTGGTTTTCTTTAACTCTTGTGCATTTTATCCTCCAAGTCAACGTGCAGGTAGAAAGCACATGACCTAAGGGGATGAGCTTTGGAGTCAGAACGTCTGGATCAGCATTCTTATCTGAGAGACCAGTCAATACCACATCTCTCATGCCAGCTAATAAAAGCTGAGATATTCACTCACAGTACAGAGTTAACTTTATATTTCCCTGGAAGTAGGAACGAGTATCCCTGGTGTTCATCTTTGGAGGAGATAACAGTCATCCCTGAGTATGGGAATGGGGCTGATTGCAGGCCCCCACAGACACCAAAATCCATGATACCCAGGTCTCTTCTATAAAATAGTGCAAGGGGGCCGGGGAGAATGCTCAGTGGAATAAGCGCTTCCCTGGCAACTGCAAGAGCCTGAGTTCAATCCCCGGTTCTGCCAAAAAAAATAAATACATAAATAAAATAAAATAGTGCAGCATTTAACCTATGCACAGCCTCCTGTAGACATATAGATGATTTCTGGATTACTTGTGGTGCCTAATTCAGTGTAAGTGCTGTGACAGTAGTTATACTTATTGCTCAAGGAATGATGACAGGAGAGAGACAGATGTCCACCACTCTGGGAGGATGGGGCAGGAGTATCACAGGTCTGAGCACAACCAAGGCAACTTAGCACTTTGCAGGACCATATCTCAAAGTAAAAGATTTTTTAAAAGAGTTGATGATGTATCTCAGTGTGAAGGCCCAGGGTTCAATTCCATATACTGCTTTTAAAAAAAAAGTGTACTTATTTAGAACAGGTGTAATTTTTCCCTGTTTGGTACAAGTTCTGCAGGGTCTATAGGGTCTCACTGTGTCCTCCTGTTTTCAGCCTCCCAAGTGCTGGGATTACGGGCGTGTGCCACCACACCCAGTCTCATTCACTAATATTTTAATTCACACTTTGTTTATTTCTTTGAGGTGGAACCCCAAGATACAGAGGGCCAAGTATATTTGCCACTACTCTTACTGAAAGGTGATTTTCATAGATTCGCAGCTCAGTGGTTTGGGAATTTTTCTTCCCTATTTTTACCTTGACTACAAGTGTTGGTTTTAATCATTATTCATTACTGCTGGAGGAGAGAAGTGGAATTTAAAATCAAATAAAATAGAGTCTCATCTGTGCTATTCTATAGCTAAGCCATCTTCATGAAGTTATTTAGCACATCTGAGTCTCAATTCATCATAAATAAAATAAAACTTGATCTTGTAGTGTGGTTGTGAAGATTGAGAGTTATGCTCTGCATAAAGTAGATATTTCTTGGTGGTTAAGGCAGGAGGATTGCCGTGAGTTCAAGGTCAGCCAGAACTACAGTGAGACCCAGTCTCCAAAAAGAAAAAAGACATTTCAAAAAGCTTTTTATTCTTAAACTTTACTGCTGTATGTATTTGGGTTTTTCTTCATTATGCATATATCTTAACGTTAATAAAGCAAAACTCACCGTTGTCCCTCTTCTATGTTTACCGTCAGGCTTTTCATCATTCATGTTTGATAGTGCCAGCTTTGATCCCTTCTCTTATTCTAAGTCCATTTTATTCTAAGAACTGTGGTTTTCTCTTCACCTTCCCAGTCCCACCCACTCTACTGTATTTATTTATTTATTTTTTATGTAGTACAGGGTCTACGGGGTCTCACTACACAGATTGGACTCGTAGTGATCTTCCTGTTTTCAGCCTAACAAGTGCTGGGATTACAGGTGTGCACCACCATGCCCAGTCTCAATCGCCATCTCAGCACATCCCCAGGGGTGAGGCCAGCATGGCATGCTGGGGATCAAACCCCGGTCCCTGCATCTGTATAAACAGGCACTTTAATCTGCTGAGCTATCTGGCTGGCCTGACCCACTCTACTTTAAACCTTGATGACTTGTCACTCGGTTTAAGTATCTTGTAGTAATTTAGACCCCTGTCTCTTAAAATATAGTGTTTATTGTGTTACTTACTTTTTCATAAAATTTCTGTGTTACCCTGTAGAGACTGTGAAGTAATCCACTCAAAGCTCTTACCTTCCAGAGGGACTATTGAGGTGCAGGGGAAACATTATTGTGTTTGTGCCATGAAGGCCGTATAGGTGCTAGGGAACAGCACCTCAAGACTGGACTTCTTCTGTGCTCACTCACCGGCTGGCTCATCCCACTGTTGAAGCATACCCCCTGTGAGTCCTGAGGCTGGGCCAGGTTTGGCCCTTCTCTATTCCTGCCTACCGTATTTTCATCTCCTCTTGTACCTAGGGTCTAACTTTATGATGGTGAACCTTTTAGAGCCTTCATTGATACAAACAACCTGCTGTGGCACACATGCCACAGGTTTGCCACCACTGAACTCAGTTCCTAAAGGTACTAATACTGTGCCTCCTATCTCAGATGCGCTTTCTTCTTCCTGCCCTTACTTTGAAATTCTTTGTGTACTGTAAATCCCAAATCAGTCAAATGCCATGTCTTTTCTCTCCTACCAAGCCAAAAAATCCTGTCCTCCTAGAGCATGTGTTGCATCTAACCACGTTCTGTTTTATGCTATAAAAATTCATGTGTATGTTAGTGAGGTCGGTAGATTATGGACCTTATTTGGGCCATGATTTCTTCACATAACTTTGTAGGGTGGGAACCACTCATTCTTTAAGTATAAGGTATGTTTCTCTCTACACTATAAGGTACATGTCTGACTTCTGATCGATCGATCTTTCTTTCTTTCTTTCTTTCTTTCTTTCTTTCTTTCTTTCTTTCTTTAATGTAGTAGTTGGTACATGGTCTCACTAGGCAGCTCAGACTCGTAGTGACCTTGTTTTCAGCCTCCCCAGTGCTGGAATTACAGGTGTGCACCACTGTGCCTGGTCTCAGTGGCCTGCTTAGTGTATCTGGGGGATGGGGCTGGCATGGCATGTGGGGCCAGGATTGAACCCTGGTCCCTGCGCTTGCCTAGGCAAGCACTTATGCTGCTGAGCTATCTTACCAGCCCTCTTTCTTAATTTTTCTGGCCAAGAGTAATCAAAAGCATGGACATAGACTTGAGAGTTAATTCTCTTTACTTTATCATGCTTAGCCAGTCCCTGAAATAAAAGTCAATGCTTTTCCATTTTTTGAGATGATGTCTCATAAGGTTGCCCAAGCTGATCTTGAACTCACTATGTGACCCAGGCTGGGCTCAAACTCATGGCAGTCCTCCTGCCTCAGCCTCAAAAATGCTGGGACTTCAGGTGTGCACCACTATGCCCAGCCTTCCCAGGCTGGTTTTGAACTCCCCTACTTCCACCTCCCAGGAAATTGATTCCAGGCACACCTGGCTCTGCAGACTTTTTTGTTTTGTTTTGTTTTTACAGATGGGCTCTCACTACATAGTTCAGGCTGGCCTTCAACTCACTTCGTAGCCCAGACTGTTCTCAAACTTGCAGCGATCCTCCTGTCCCATTACAAGGGTGTACCACCATACCTGTTTATGTACACATTTAAAAATATATCTTATGTATTTTTTTTCATTTTGTCCAGAATTGGTCATTGTAGGGGAACTGACAGCATGTTTATGCATACATATTAGAAGCATAAATTTGCCAAATAACGTCTTAAAATATTGGTCAGCATTTCCTAAATTTGGCTTGAAGGGTCACTATTAAAGAGTTAAAGGAAAAAAAAAAAAAGAAGAAAAGTGTCACTACTATGATTTTACATGATTAAGTTAAACTCAATTGTTTGTTCCTTCTATGTCTTTTTTGTTTGTTTTGTTTTGTTTTTTGAGATAGGGTCTCACTATACTGTCCAGGCTGGCCTTGAACTTTCAGTGACCCTCCTGCCTCAGCCTCCTGAGTGCTAGGATTATAATCATGCAGCACCATGTTTGGCTCCATGTCTTTTTCTTGTTCGAGAAAAGGCGTTCAGGGTTTGATAAGTCAGTTATAAACCAGAAAGCAGATACACAAATAGGTATTATAATGGTATTTGGTACATTTAGTTTTATTTCAAAGAATATGAGTATAAAGGCTATTTTGTCCAGAAAGAAGTGTGTGTGTGTGTGTGTGTGTATTTTTTAAAGCAGATGTGGTGGCACATGCCTGTAATCCCAGCACTTAGGAGGCTGAGGCAGGAGTTTTGCCTGAAGTTGAAACCAGTCTGGAATACATATTGAGTCTATTCACAAAAACAAAATAGGAGTGGTATGGTGGCACAAGCCTGTAATCCTAGCACTCCCAGGGCTGAAGTAGGAAGAGCACAAGTTCGAACCCAACCTGGGTAATTTAACAATGTAGGTCCTGTTTCCAAAAAAGACCTGGAGATACAGCTCAATATAAAGGTTCTGGGCTCAATCCCCAGTACCACCAACAACCTTTAAACCCTGAACCAAAAAAAGCAATGATAAAAAAAAAAAAAACCCTATCATTCATTGTCTACTTATTCTGGATCAATGTTATTTCTTCATTTCTTCTATACCATTTTATTCCTCATAAGAATATCATTATTATGGATAAGATATCTGCGTTTTAGGAAAGATACTGCTTTTGGTGGCAAGGCCAAGGCACCTGTTTGTGCTTATCCGGCTCTAATGCCAGAGCTTCCCCTGTATCACCATGTACTATGCTGCTTTCCAACATGGAAACTAAAATGAATCAACAAAAATTTTTAAAAGCTAATCCAGGCATGATGGCACACACTTGGAATCTGAGCACTTGGGAGGCTGAGGCAGGAAGATAGCCGTGAATTCCAGATCAGCCTGGGCTATATAACGAGACCCTGTCTCAAAAAAAAAAAAAAAAAAAAAAAAACGAAAAACATTTTAAAGATATTATTTTCAGACAAGGTTATCAGAACAATAAGGTAGTACATGTGGAAAAGCAGCATGGTCTCCAGGGTTCCCTGTCACCTGCTTTGCATCACAGGATGTCACTGTGACTGGCTGCACCTGGGGCCAGTGCAGCAGGACAGTGTTCTACTGTTGCCAAGGTGTTTGGACTGGAAGCCAGTGAGTAGCACTCCGCCCAAGCAGTTAATGCTCTGCGGTTGAGAAGCTGTAGTCCACGCTTCAATTTATATTTTTTTGCTCTTCAAATAAGGAAACTATTGACTGAATTCTAATTTCACCTCTTTTGGACAAAGGTTGGAACTTCTTTTGATAATGACTGAGGCAAAACCCCAAACAATACAGGGTGGGGACTGGATGATGTCAAGAATATGGCATTACGTGTTCTTCAGGGTGAAGGGATAGAAGCTTTATCCCGAGTTTAGAGTACATTTTACTTTACTACTTGTTAAAAAGCTTTACAAGCCAGGCGTGGTGGAATGCACCGGTGATCCCAGCACTCGAGAAGCTGAGGCAGAAAGATCTTCGCAAGTCTGAGGTCAGCCTGAGCTATAAAATGAGCTCCAGGCCAGCCTGAACTGCATAGTAAGACCTGTCTCAAAAAACCAAGCTTTACAATAATAAGATTTACAATAAGAATCCATAATATATATCACACTTTTTAAAGTAATTTATCATATTTAAAATTCTGGCTATACTGCCATAAGATGACTTCTATGTTACATATATTATCTCCCTAAATCTATGCTAAAACCTTAGAAAGTGAAATATATTGTCTTCATTTTTCAGCTAAACAGACTAAAACTGAAAGATTAGATAATTTTTCCTTCAGTCTTGCCCCTACTAGGCAAGTACACTGAGCTCCATCCCCAACCCCAAGATTGTGTAAGTTGTTCAAGGTTACCAAAGTTATGATCTTATTGAAGTCTGCTTGCCCTGAAAGCCCCTTTCTTTTAAGTCACCACATAGTGTCCCCAGCCTCTTCCCTGACATGGAGTGGCCTGTGTGAGGCTGGCACGAGAGGGGGAATCAGGCCACTTGGATGTCCCTGGAGCCTCACTTGGACTCAGCTCTACCCAGATGCCAATGGTACCTCCCTTGGGGTGTAATTCAGAAAAGGAGAATATTTCACTCTAAACGTGTTTTTGGAACAAACTTAAGTTCAGGGAAAGGCCAGCTGATACTTGTACAGTGAAGTCAGTCATAAAAAGATGGAACTGGAAAGGACCTTAAAGGTCATCCAGGAAACATCGATCTAAAGATACTGAATCATTTGACCAATGTCCGCTGCTTTAGGGAGAGACCAGCGGAGGAATGTGGTTTGTTAGTTTGAGCTTTCTACTCTCGCTTCCCCCACATCACTGCTCATCTTTGAATGCTGGACAATTCTTCCTTGTGTCTCATGGTCTGACTTTCTTTATTGCAGAGGTTTTTCCATATCTGTGAGACAAAAATGGAATCGGCTCCATTTAACAGACGACAGTGGACTTCCCTCTCACTAAGGGTAACAGCCAAAGAACTTTCTCTCGTCAACAAGAACAAATCATCAGCTATTGTGGAAATATTCTCCAAGTAAGTGGCAATCCTGGTCCAGAGCACCATCTGTCTTGAGTGCATATCACCACCTGTCAGGGAAACTGGCAAAGAGCATGTGTGGTGTTAAATGCCTTTCCTGAGAACCCCCTGCATTTTAAGCAGCCAACAGGGAGTCATCCAGAAGGGTGCTAACCAGAGGAGACATTCTCTGTCTTGGAATTTTTAATTGGGAGAAATAAAAGGCTCAAAAACATAATAAAACACAATTATGAAGTAAAATGTCATCAAAGCTAAAATGAATAGGCATGAGGACTATAGATAGAATAAGAGAGAAGATGACCATTATAGACAGACAGGGACTGGGAAAACCTCCTGGTTGAGATGGATTTAAATCACACTTGAAATTCAGTGTATCAGCTACACTTGTCACATTTGAAGTCCCCACTCACTACTTATCACTGTAATCTAGTATACTGAGGAGCACAAAAAACGCTTCATCACTGCAAGACATTCTGCTGCACTTTGCAGCCAGGCGGGCACACCGCAGCCCCGGCTGTCTGCCAAGTGAGCGTGCAGTAGAGTGAGGCTCCCACCACCTAGAGATGGTCTGCAGCCGAGTTCCTTTTTGCAACAGAGCGTATCACCCTCAAAGTCTAAATATGAGGCTGGAGAGATGGCTCAGTGGTCTAAAGCACCTACTTGGAACAAGCTTAGCAAAGCACAGGGACCACGGTTCAATTCCCCAGCACCACATGCCAGCCAGCCCTGGCTGAGCTGGCCACACACACACACACACACACACACACACTGAATAAATAAATAAAAAATTTTTAAAAAAGTCTAAATATGTCTATTGGGCCCTGTAATACAAGACTGAGTGGCTCCTCCTTGGGACCCTCGAAGCAGGAGACTGGTGCACACACAGCATTCCACACATGTTGAAGAGTTGGCCTGTGTGCATAACAGGGCAGAGGTGCCAACTAGAGGTACCGCAGCCGAGGAGCCCAGGGCAGCTGAGAGGCTGCCTCGGTAGGAAGCTTGTTCATTCATAGAAGCTGGCTGCACAGCTCCGAGCAGAAATGATAAAGATTTGATGAAAGGGACTCTTGGAGCAATATCCAGAATACAGCGCAATGCTAGTAGGAGGCTTCTGTAATCGACTCTGTCACCTTTTCTTCAGCATCAGGTCCCATTGGGCCCTGCTGTGGGGACAGTGCTGCCCTTCCAAAGCACTGAGCTCAGCCATCACCTCAGATGATAAGGAGATGGCGGCAAGACCATGGAGGCCTTTTTTTCTTTTTTTAAAACAACTGGTTTTATGTATGCATATTTTTCTTTCTAAGCATATAAAGTTTACATTGCTAAACCACATGAATATATGTCTTTTTCATTACACCATTATTGTTACATTGTAATTTTCATGTAATTAAAAATAATACATAACCAGGTATGCTAGAGTTCTATTGAATTTTAACATTCTATGAGTGTTGAAATTTATTTATTTATTTTTGTCTTTTTGAGACAGGGTCTCACAATACAGTTCAGGCTGGCCTTGAACTCACTTTGTAGCCCAAGATGGCCTCAAACTCCCAGTGATCCTCCTGCCTCAGCCTCCCAAGTACAGGGATTATAGGTGTGTGCCACCATGCCCAGCTGATGGTTATGGGGGGTGGGGGGAGAGAATGAGAAGAGAATGAGAATGTGTGTGTATGTGTGTGTGTGTGTGTGTGTGTGTACACATCTGTCATTTTGGGTTTTTTGAGACAGGGTCTTGCTATAGAGTCTAGGCCTTGAACTAACTCATTAGGTAGTCCAGGCCTCAAACTCATGGCAATCCCACTGCCTCAGCCTCCTGTATGCTGGGATTATAGGCATGTGCCAGCACTCCTGGATAATCACTGGAAATTTTTGTGCTCCTAATTTTTCATTAAAATGAATAACCTATTTTGTGAATTTTCCCTGTAAATAACTAAAAAGCCTAGCTAGTTAAAAGTCAGAACATTTTTATAATATAGATTTCTACGCTCCAAAGGAGTGATACTATTTTATACTGATATTGGGGGTGTATGAGTAGGAATAGATTTTTCAGGTAAGATTTTACCACAACCTTATCAACATTAATATTACAATTTAATTTTTTAATTTTTTAAAAATATATTTGGTTGTTGCAGGGTCTCACTACACAGCTCAGACTCATAGTGATCCTCCTGCTTTCAGCCGCTACACCCAGACTCTGGCTGGCTCAGCCTGTCCTGGGAGCGGGGCTGCTGTCTGTCAAGTAAGCGTGCAGTAGAGTGAAGCTCCTGCCACCTAGAGATGGTCTGCAGCCGAGTTCCTGGTTGCAACAGAGCGTATCACCCTCAAAGCTACGCCCAGACTCTGGCTGGCTCAGCCTGTCCTGGGAGCGGGGCTGCTGCAGCCTGTGGTGCCAGGGATCTAACTTCGGTCCCTGCGCTTGCCTAAGCTTGCCTAAGAAGGTGCTTTAGTCTGCTGAGCTATCTCATCAGGCCCAATGTTACATTTTCATAGTTTTAACTTTTTTTAAATTTATGTACATGTTCGTAGGACATATGCTTACATTCCTTGTGGGGAGCTGGTATAGGTACATAATACATTTTAATTTTTTCTTATCCCCTGCCCTTCCCCACCCTCCCTGTTCCTTCCAAGTTTTAGTTCTCTTCCCATTTGCAAAAGCTCCATTTTCACCATCTTTCTTTCTTTTTCCATCTCATTTTTCCTCTGCATTTCTTATTCTCCCATCCATTTGAAAAAGATCTGAGGGCCAGCCAGATAGCTCAGCGGATTAAAGCACCAGCTTAGGCAGAGCGCAGCCACTGGGGTTTGATCCCATGCGAGCCCTATTCCTGGGGGCACGCTGAGACAGTGACTGAGGTGGTATGGTAATGCAGTTCTGTAATCCCAGCCCTTGGGAGGCTGAACACAGGAGAATCACTATGAGTCTAATCTACGTAGTGAGACCCTGTAGTCCCTGTACTAAAATACAAAAAAACAAAAAACGAAAAAAAAAGTTAAAAAAAAAAGATCTGTCACTTCCTGTTTTTCTTCTATTCTCTCTCTGTATATACATAGTTTTTCTGTGTATTTTTTCTATATGTATAGTTTTTAAAACATAAAAGTATGCCATACTTGGTGTGTCCAACTTACTTCACTTACCATTATGTTCTCAAGTTGCACCCTTGCTTACAAATGCTTCAGGATTATCCTTCATGGCAGAATAGTGCTCCATTGTGCATAAATGCTACATTTTCTTTATTTTTCATTTTCTTTCTCTTTCTCTTTTTCTTTTCTCTCTCCTTGTTTTGAGACAGGGTTTCACTATGCAGTTTAGGCTGGCCTCACGTTTGCAGTGCTCTTCCTGCCTCAGCCTCCCAAGTGTTGGGATTAGAGGCATGTATCACCACACCTGGCCTCCACACTGATCTTTATGGTGGTTGTACTAATTACATTCCCATAAAGTGTGGAAGAATTCTTTTTTCCCACTCATTGCATTGTTTTAATTTCTGTCCCATTGAATCAGTTGTAACTTAGTATCTATACATAAATACTTATGCATCCTCTCCAAACCCAGCAATAAAATGAAAACAATGATCATTTTAAAAGGATAACTCTTAATCAAAGAGAATGTAAGAAAGGTTGTCAATAGACACAATTTTAGAAGCAAGAGAAACTGTTAGCATTTAAAAAAAAAAAA
>NW_004524669.1:2394906-2397484 GCF_000260255.1 Octodon degus | reverse complement strand
GCTGAGCTGGCCACACACACACACACACACACACACACACACTAAATAAATGTTAAAATAAATAAATAATTTTAAAAAATAAATAAATGAAAAGATAAAGTAGGCATATGCTGAAGAAAGATTCTAGTGGGAAACTATAGGATCTAGTAAAAGTGATAGTAGAACATGCAAAAAGGAGAGAGAGAACATGGAAAAAGGATACCCTTACTAGATAGCAGACATGGTTGTAAGCATTTTATATAGCAGGATTTCTTAGAGGTAGATAGTGTTATTTTTACCATTTTACTAATGATGATGCTGAAGCATGAGGTCAGATAAGTTGTCAGGTTCTCACACACAAACCCCACACCTATGCTAGCCAGTTTCCAAGCCTGTTCTCTTATCCACTGTGTTGGGGTGCCTCTTGAGAAGAGGTCGGTAATCTGAGCTGCAGCCTGTGATTGAAGGCTGGGCGAGGTGTGAAAGTGGTTGACATGATTGGTACAGAGAAGGTAGATGTGGATGCCCTTCTCCCACCTCGCTCTTCTGGCGGCCACATTTCTCCAGCCTGAAAGGAGAGCAGAGATTGCTGTAGCAGGACACTGTACCTGAGAGGCCAAAGCCCAGAGCAATTGGACATTGGAGGAAGGGAAAAAGCCCCAACTCTAAACGGGAACAGAATGAAAGTCTTCACTGCTTGTTCAGGCACCTGGTGCCCTTGTCCTGCTTGCCTGGAGTGGCTGGGCAGCCAGACAGCTCTGCCTGCTCTGCTACCCATGGAACCTCGTGGGAGAAGCTGATAGCCACAGGAAGCAGGCCTGCAGATGCTGTGACGGGGCTTCTTAGCAGACTGGTCAGGAAGCGTCCCTCTTACCCTGCTGTGAGCTGCCACTAACGAATCCCACCTACTCAGACAGAGCTTGCAGTCGGCATTGAGAGGCTGTAAAACTTCGTGCAATACTTAAAGGAAAAAGACTTCAGAATGAGAGTAACTTAAAACAGAAAAATGAGGGGCTGGGGAGATGGTTCAGTGGAATAAGTGCTTCCCTGGCAAGCGCTAAGGGCCTGAGTTCAAAAGAAAAATGGGACTCAAGGGAAATAGATGAAATAGAGACCAGAAGAAATTTTATTTTTTATTTATTTATTTATTTTTTTTATTTATTACATTTATTTATTGTGTGTGTGTGTGTGTGGCCAGCTCAGCCCACCAGGGGGCGGGGCTGGCTGGCATGTGGTGCTGGGGGATCGAACTGCGGTCCCTGTGCTTTGCCAAGCTTGTTTCAAGTAGGTGCTTTAGACCACTGAGCCATCTCTCCAGCCCCCAGAAGAAATTTTAAATGATTGTAAATATAATTAGATGAAAATAGATTTTATGTTCATGAAACAGCATTAGGATGATTTTTTTTTTTTTAAGGAATAGTAAAAGAATAAGAACTCATAGAAATTAAAGCCTATCAGCAGGAAAATTTTAAAAAATCAATAGAAAGATGGAAACTAAACTTTAAATCTTTTGGAAAGCAGAAAAAAAGGATGGTCTAACAGTAAAAAGAGAAGCTGGACATGGTTTCACACACCTGTAACCCCAGTACTTGGGTGGCTAACGCAGGAGGATTACTGCAAATTTGAGGCCATCCTCGGCTACATAGCTAGTTCAAGGCCAGCCTGGACTACATAGCCAGACCCTGTCTCAAAAAAAAGAAAAAAGTAAAGAGAGATAAGAAACTGGAATATTAGTTCATGAGCTCTGACATCGAAACAATATGAATTCCAGAAAAAAGAAGCAAAGAGACAGAGAAAATAAAAATTTTTTAGAGAAAACATATGTGAAAATAATTTCAGAACTGAAGGATAAATGTTCCTAGTTTGATTTTTGGGAGTGGTTTTTGTTTTTGTTTTGCATTTTTTGAGACAGTTTCACTATGTAATTCAGGCTGGGCTTGAACTCACTGTATAGCCCAGACTGCCCTGGAACGCACAGCATTCCTCCTGCCTCAGCCACCCAAGAACTGGGATCACAGGCATGTACCACCATTCCCAGCTGTATTATTTTATCAATAAAAGAAAAATTAATAAACTAGTGCCAAAATGCTATCCATAATCCCAGCACTCTGGAAGGCAGAGATAAGGTCTAGCCTGGCCTGGACAATTTAGCAACTTAGACTCTATTTCAAAATTTGAAAACATAAAAAAAGTTCTGTGCTGAGCTGTAGCTCAGTGCAAGGCAAAAAACAAAACAAAATTAATATTTTAATAAAGGATGGAAATCTATCAAAACCTAGCCCTCACCTCAAGTCCTGTAACAGTATAATTTAGATCCCTGCACCTTTCTTGATCTTAAGATTTACGTGGATCTAAAAAAAAAAAAAAAAAGGACAAATACAAAGAAAATACAAAGATTTACCTGGACTAGAATGTTTGCCCAGCTTCTGTGAGGCCCTTGGTTCAATCCCCAATACTGCAAAAGAAGAGAAAAAAAGAATCACATGGAGCATTTATTAATAATATATAGGGGGCCTGCCCCTTAGCTCAGTTCTTTAAGTGGCTGCTTCAACAAAGCAGTCAGGCTCAGGTTGCTGTGGTTGGAGCCCCACAAGACAGC
>NW_004524669.1:2393966-2394436 GCF_000260255.1 Octodon degus | reverse complement strand
GCTCATCAGCAAGTCAGGCACTGATGCTGTTGCCAGCTGGGATCTCAGCAGGCCCGTGGCTGAACACCTACACATGGCCATTCCACATGACTGGTCTGGTAGCTGGGTTCCAAGGGCAGCCATCCAGAGACTGAGGGAGGGAACAAAGGAGAAAGGAACCACAAGCTGTGCTGCTTTTCATTACCTAAGCCTCTCTAGCTTCTATGAGAGAGTCAGCCCAGTTGAGCATGGGTGATGTGTGCCTGTCATCCTAGCACCCTGGGAGGCTGAGGCAGGAAGACCACAAGTTTGAACTCAGCCCTGGCAACTTAGCAAGGCTGTGTCTCAAAATAAAAATTTTTTGAAAAGAGCTGGGGTGTGTATATTTCAGTGAGAGGCAGTAGGTTCAATTCCTAATACTCGGGGAGAGAAGTGAATCAGGCTGGTTCATATCCAGGGGAAATTTACTTTCTTTTTTTTTTTTCCAAATA
>NW_004524669.1:2383102-2393195 GCF_000260255.1 Octodon degus | reverse complement strand
AGATAAATAAATTAATAAAATTTTTAAAAAAGAAAAGAAAGCTTAGGGATCTTTGGTCGTAGGAGACATAGACTTGTGAAATCAAAACAGTGAACCTGAAAATAAAGCAAAAGTCAATCAGGAAAGATTGTGGAAGCTGACCCAGGGGATTCTGAAAGCAAGCAGAATGGGATGGTAAAAACCAGGGGAAGAACTGGTACGTCCTAGAGCCAGGTGGTGGCAGTCCTGGGAAGGTCTGCTGGGATTAGGTTTGGTTTGAAAAACAGTACGTGCATTTGAAGCTTGTCATGAATTGGAAGAGTGATGTGATCAGACTTGTAGCTGAGGAAGATGCTCCTGGCGACAGGGTAGAAGGGGCCCTGGGAAGGTGGGAGGTGGACAGTGTGGAGACGATTTATGAGGCTCTTGTGGGAACCTAAGTAAAAACTGTTGAGGGCAGGTAGGGGGCTTTCATTCCTGAACAGGAATGAAAGAGAAGGAGCTAGATCTGAGGCAGTGCTTCTGTGAGATTAATGGGACTGGAAACCCCCGCTCTGCAGAACTTCACATTCTTACCCTTTCCACCCTCTCTAATCTCGCCTGCCTTTAGCTAAGCCCTGGCTCTCCGTGACACACGTTGTCTCTAAGTAGTGCCTGCCTGCTCATCCTGCACAAAATGTTCTGTCCTGGAGTCGAGTTGCTCCGCCTCACATCCCTAGTAGTGTTTTCCACCCACCAACTTTCGGACCTTTGAGGTTTGCATCCCACATGCCTCACTGTCCCCTTGCCCTTTGCTGTGGTGTTGTACCACCTGCAGACGAGCTCCTGGCCTTCAGTGGGGACACCTGCTTCCAGCATCATTTTCTTCTCAGTGTTTCTCATTGAAGATGCTCTTGGCATATGAGGCAAAGCATATTTTCCTTGTGCAGGGAATTATCATTTTGCCCTCCTCATGATGCTACTAGCATCCCATGACATTGTGACAGTCACAACAGAAAACGAGATACAGAAACAACCTGACAACATTACCACACATTTTGAAATCTCCCTTGGGACCCAAGGTGTTGCTCGTAAAGTGTCACTGGCCTGTATCAGTGACCTGTCTGAATCTTAGGGGTGTCTGCATAATTTCTCCATCTTAGCAGTAACTGCACAGCCCTCTGGGCCCCTATTTAGCCTCAGCCTTATCCTCATCCAGAATCCTTCAGACTAGTGCAGTCAGGAAACTTGCTGCCTGGTGAGTGCTCCTGTCCTCCACTGGCCCGAGCCCCTCGTCCCCACTGACCCTGTGACTTCACCAGCACACCCAGGCCCCACGCATCATCCCCTCATGGCCTCTCCCTCACCCTTCACCTGTCAGCGTCATGCCCAGCCACTGCTCAGAGACTTTGTGCCTTGCTGTAGCACTGAAAAGAGTTAGGATGGTAGAAGAGGTCTTCATCCTGGGGGCCAGCTTCGTCTGGCAGAAAGGACAAAGGACATTAAACAGTCACTTTCCTGTTGTACAACTTGTGAGCTGTCTTTTGTCCATGAAAGTTATAAGGACAAATATCAGTGATGCAGCATTACAAATCCTGAACTCACTAGTCAGAATCAGCGTTCCAGGTACCACGCTATATTCATTCATTCAGTCATTCATTCATATCCCCCATTTCCTTCTCTCCCTGCCTCCCACCTACCCCGACAGTGAACACAGGGCCTCTCACATGCTAACTGTGTACTCTGCCACTGATTTACACTGTGAGATGCTAGGCCTTTGATAGAAATATGTAGTATTTCGAATCCTAACAAAAACTGTACAAGGGAGGGGCATTAGTTTTTTCATAGTTGATGAGGCTGGGGAGATAGCTCTGTGGCCTAAGCACTGCCTGGCAAGCACAAGGACCCAGATTCGATCCCTGGTGCTGTATGCCTTGCCAGCCTCAGAACCAGCCACTGAAACTGGGCATGGTGGTGCACACCTGTAATCCCAGCACTGGAGAGGCTGAGACAGGAGGATCACTACAAGTCTGAGCTGCATAGGGAGACCCTGTACCAAATATATAAATAAATTAAAGATAATTTTAAAAAGGCAAAATATATTACACAAAAAACCATTTTCATAGTTGAGAAAAACAAAGGTGTAGAGAGTAACTTGCCCAAGCCAATATTTGTGTTTGTTTCTGTCTAGCATTTACTTCAACATATTTAACAGGTTTTAAAAGATGAACAGAGATTTATTTAGTGGATTGGAAGGATAATGGAAATGTCTCAGAGGAAAAAAAGTAGCTGCCAAAGCAGGACAGGTAACACACTCTCCTTACAGCAGTGTGAACTAGGGATGCATCCTGCACCCCTTCCCACGCCTCATACTCAGTGGAGATGTAATACTAATACTGGTTCAGGTGTTTAGGATTTATTCATGATAAGTTCTCAAAGACTGCAGGACTGTTCCACAGAACATACACTAATTTCTATTTCCGAGACCTAGTGACCTGTTTTATTTTGAGATACTCTGCTATGAGGGTTGGAGTGATTAAATCCTGTAAAGGCCTCATAAAGAAGCTGTTAAAAATCTTGGGAGATTTGGGGCCGGGGAGATGGCTCAGTGGAATAAGCGCTTCCCTGGCAAGCGCAAGGGCCTGAGTTCAATCCCCGGTTCCACAAAAAAAAAAAAAAAAAAAAAATCTTGGGAGATTTATGATCAGAGACAAATTAAAAGGTAGTATATGGGGCTGGATATGTAGCTCAGAGCATGTACATGGTATGATAAAAAAATTAATGTTAAATCTTTTATTATATTGTAGAAGATATATTGCTATTAATCTCCTTCAAAATATTTCTCAAGGCTTCAAATACACTTATCTCATTATTTTTGTCATTTTCTGAAGTTAGTTTTTTTTTTTTCTTAAGGCAGAGTCTTGCTGTGTAGTTCAGCCTAGCCTTGAACTCTATGATTCTCCTACCTCACCCTCCTGAGTGCCGGGGTTATAGGCATGCATCGCTATGTCTGACCTTGCTTTGGTTTTTTAAGACAAGGTCTTGTTATATAGTTTAAGCTGGCCTTGCGCTCATGCTGATCCTTCTACTTCAGCCTCTCGGATGCTGGGATTACAGTTGTGCCCCTCTGTGTCTTTTTTGATTTGTTTACCAGGAATCAAATTCATGACCTTGCGCTTGCCAGGCAGGTGCTGTGCCGCTGAGCTAGCTTCCGGCCCCACTGTGCCTTCAGTTGCGCTATCACGGGTTCCTTGATGTCCTGAATCAGTTCAAAATGTTTGCCTTCTATGGTCATTTTGACTTTGGGGAACAGCCAGAAGTCAAGCTGTATGAGTGAATAAGGTCAATGAAGACAACCTGTCCTGTTTGATGAGGCTGCGTCTCCATTGGATGGCACTTGGCAGCAGCGTTCTCTATAGTCTTGATCCACATTTAATAAAGACACGAGAGAGGACTTCCAGAACTGCTTCTGAAAGCGGCAAGAGGTGAATGTGGTGGTGCACGCGTGTCATCTCAGCACTCGAGAGGCTGAGGCTGGAGAGTTGTCATGAGTGCAAGGCCAGCCTGAGCTGCATAGTGAGATCCTGGCTCAAAGGGAAAAAAAAGTGGCAAAAATGCTAAGATGAGTGTGTTTGAAGCAAGATGGGTAGTTCGAGGGGATTAATGGCAATGCATCTTTCATGGTAATACATTTTTTGAATAATTTTTTAAATCTTTATTTATTTGATACAGGGTCTTGCTACACAGCTCAGACTGATAGTGATCTTCCTGCCTCAGCCTCCCCAGTGCTGGGATTACAGGCATGCACCACCATGTCTGGTTTCGGTGACTGGCACTATTCTGGCGCCAACACAGCATGTGGTACCAGGAATCGAACCCGGGTCCTGGAGCTTGCCAGGCAGGCACTTAGACTGCTGAGCTGTCACCTCAGCCCAAAATCTTTTTTTTATGTATTTTTCCAGTGCCAGGGATTGAACCCAGGGCCTTCACACTGAACTACATGCCCAGCCCCCCTCCCCTTTTATTTCAAGGTAGTGACTAAGTCACTAGGTTTTCAGGCTGGGCTTGTGCTGAGGTTACAGTGTGTGCTGCCACTCCTTTTACTTATTCATTTGGTACAAGGTCTCATTATGCAGCTCAGACCCATAGTGATCCTCTTGTCTCAGCCTCCCCAGTGCTGGGATTACAGGTGTGTACCACCACACCTGGTTTCAGTGCCCAGCACAGGAGCATGGCAGCACAGCATACAGTACTGAGGATGGAACCTGGGTCCTTGCACTTGCCAGGCAGGCACTTAGACCACTGAGCTATCTCCCCAGCCCAATTTTTAAAAATTCAAACACACTCTTCCCTGTTATCTCAATACTCAGGAGGCTGAGGCAGGAAGCTCCCATGAGTTCAAGGCCAGCCTGGGCTACATGATGAGTTCTAGACCAGTCTGGGCTACACAGTGAGACTGTGGTTCAAAACACTAAAAACAAAACAAACAACAGCAACAACAACAAAAAACACCTATACATTTTGATCAGTCCTGGTACTTAGCATGTATAAGATCCAGGTTCAATCTAATTCCCAGCTCAAAAAAAAAAAATTTTTTTTTAATAGAGAACATTTGGAAGAAGCTTAATCTGGTCAACATTTGTAATTTTTTTTTTTTTTAAATGCACTTAGTGCAGAGTCTACAGGGTCTCACTACACAGCTCAGACTTGTAGGGATCCTTCTGATTTCAGCCTCCCAAGCACTGGGATTACAGGTGTGTACCACCACGCCCAGTATCCATCGTCTCCTGGGGCGGGGCCGGCATGGCACCCTGGGGATCAAACCCCAGTCCCTGCATCTGCCTAAGCTTTAGTCTGCTGTGTCAGAGCTTATATCTCAGAGACCTTTCTAGCTACTTCTCTAATTAAACGTCTGTCCTTTATGAATCATTAAACTTGAAGGAAAGAAGGTCCTGTTGAGAATCAGTTTGAACAGCTAGCTTTGGTTTCACTGACTTGTGACTTGTGCACATGATCCTTTACCTGGTAAAAGTTGACTGGGTAGAATTTAGTCACTTTGCAAATGGTTCCTCTTTGACTCTGTTTTTAAAATTAAAGCCTACTAGTTTCAAACTGTCTTCACTGAAAATTTCAGGGGAATTTCAGAGGCCAGTTCTGGAACAGAACAGAATCAGTTCCAGGACCTTTCGTGCCACCCATCCTCCACTTTTGATCACTTTTATGTTTCAGGTTCTAGGTTCTAAATTAGGCAGCAGTTAAAAGATGGTCTGGGCTGGGGAGAGAGCTCAGTAGAATAAGCACTTGCCTGGCGTGCACAGGGTCCTGAGTTCAATCCCTGACCCCGTAAAATAAATAAATAAAATAAAAGATGGTTCTGTCACAGCACTCAGGAGGCGGCAGAAGGATCATTGCGAGTTCGAAACCAACCTAGGATACAAAGAAAGCTCAAAAAGAGGAAGAGCCTGTCTCAAAAAAAAAAAAGATGATCTGCAGATAAAAGAGTTGGAAAACAATCAGTCTTAACCTTCGCCCCCTCCTTTGACAGATAAGGAACTTAAGGTCCAAGGATTTCCCCTGAAGGTCCCCTGGATTATGGGGCACACACCCTGGTCCCACACTCCAGTCCCTGTGTGGCTCTACCTCACCAGCTCCCCATGTTCCTTCAACCTTACTTATCCTGAGTGCCAGGAGAGAAGAGAGCTCATGTTTAGATTTTCATTACTCCTCTTCCTTTATTAAGAGAAAATTGACCTTTAGATCCCCTGGTTAGCTTCCTCTTTTGTTTCTCTGTAGCATATTAGTGGTGAAATCATTCCAGAAGAGAATAAGTTGCCGAAACCTTGGGAGTTTCCATTTCCCCCTTTTTGGCTCAGCGATCCCTTTGCTCTATTTGAGGACACACAAGCAAGAGTCATGGCTCAGGAACTCTATTTTCTGTCCTTAGAAAAATTTAAGACGCTGTTATTACTGTCCAGATAAATTTAGTATCCTCCATCAGCTGCCTACTTCACAGCTGTGCATTAATGAGTGGTGATAAGATTACATTCTATACATGAGGAGGAGACTGGGCCATGAGACAAGCTGGGAGAAAAGAAGAATGAGATTTTAAGTATAGATATTTCATTGCAAATACTTTTTCCTCAAAATAGATCTTCAAAATGGCCTTCTCCAACTGTTTAAATAGGTTGGTCTTTACAGTTTGTATCAGAATAATGCCAATTGTTGTTAAGTGCCCCGAGGGAAAGTCTGAGGCCCAAGTCCTGGTGGAACCCTGAATTGTGAAATGCTGAGCCTCAATAGCTGGGCATACTGGCGTCCCTGCTCCTTGGCATCCCTGCTCCTTGGAAGGCTGAGGGAGGAGGATCTCTTGGGCCCAGTAATTCAAGACTAGTTTGGGCAACATTCTGAGACTGACTCTATCTCAAAAACAGAAGAGAAAGAGGAAGAATAAGAGTAAAAGGAAAGGGCCAGCAAGATAGCTCAGCGGACAAAGGACAAAGCACCTGCCTTGGCAAGCCCAAGAACCAGGGTTTGATCCCCAGGCTGCTTGCCACCTGTGGGGCATGCTGAGCCAGTTACAGAGTGCGGGCGTGGAAGCACATGCCTGCAATTCCAACACTGAGGAGGCTGAAAACAGGAGGATCACTGAGAGTCCAGTCTGCATAGTAAGACCCTGTACCAAAAACACAAATGAAAAAACAAAAAAGAAAGAAAGAAAAGGAGGTGGAGGAGAGAAAAGGAGAAAGGAAGGATAGAAGAGACGGCAGATCCTTAGAGCCTCTTAGCACTCTGAGAATACAAAACATACCAAGCACCAAACTGGGAAGGAGCAGTGGTGTGGCAGTAGCAGCTGGCTCTCAGAGCCTCCTAGAAATTCAGACTACACTGTGTATGTACCAAGGACCCCCTACCTGCTATCAGGGAACAGTGGTGCAGAGCCTTTCTCCTTCTCCTGTGTAACTGTTTAGCACTTAAATTATTACAAATAAAGGGCTGGGAAGCCGGGCATGGTGGCGCAAACCTGTAATCCTAGTGCTCAGGAAGCTGAGGCAGGAGGATTACGGCAAGTTTAAGGCCAGCCTGGGCTACATAGTGAGTTCAAGACCAGCCTGGACTACACAGTGAGACCTTGTCTCAAAAAACCAAAATGAAGTGCTAGGGTATTTGGGCATTTCAAAATAGTAGTGGCATATCCATCTGGTCTTCCAGATAGATGCCTCAGTGCTTAAGGATGAAGATGAAAAGTATTTCAGTCTTTTAAAAATCTGTCTCTGCTAGGGCGGTAAGGGCAGGCAACCTCAGCTTGCTTACTCATCTAAGCACAGGGTATTTACCTTGCCTCGTCTGTAGTTGACTATCCACAACCTGTCTGCAGATTGGCTCTGGCTTTTTATATACTGTATTATTGCTGTAATTTACTGTAGATTGTCCAGCAGGCATGGAAACCCAAGTACAGGGCCTATTCTAAGTTTCCATTAAGCTGCAATCTACTATGTTTCTGCTTTTTTTTTTTTTTTTTAGGTATTTGGTACAGGGTCTCACTATGCAGTTCACATTTGTAGTGATCCTCCTGTTTTCCGCCTCCCCAATGCTGGGATTACAGGCCTGTGCCACCACACCTGGATTCTGTTGCTGGCTCAGCACACTCAGGGGCAGGGCTGGCCTGGCATGTGGTGCTGGGGATCTAACCCCATCCCTGCACTTGCCTAAGCAGACGCTTAGTCCACTGAGCTATCTTGCCAGCCCTTCTACTGTGTTTCTGAATAAGCATTTTTTTTTTTTTTTCTGAATAAGCATTTTAAGGCAATCTCTCAGACACACACAGATACTAGTACAAGTGGGAAAAACATATGTTCAGGGACATCAACCAAGCACTATTTGCAATACTGAAGACTTCACATGTACTTCTTTAAGGCTATTTAACGGTGGCACACGCCTCTAATCCCAGCATTCTTGGAGACTGAGGTAGGAGATCGCTAATTTGAGCCCAGTTTGAGCAATTTAGTGAGTTCCTGTCTCAGAATTGAAAGGGGGGAGGGGCTGGGAATGTAGTTCAATATGAAGGCCTTGGGTTCAATTCCAAGTACAAAAAACAAACTCAAAACAAAAAACTTGTAGGTAAATTAATTACCATGGAAGAGGATTGACAAGATTACAAAAAACCATCTGTGCTGCTAACCTGAGGGGATGCTTCTCCCCTCGGTCTTACAGGACTGCTCACCATTCCTTCTTTTTTTTTTCTTTTTGCTGGACCGGGGATTGAACTCAGGCCCTTGCACTTGCCAGGGAAGCGCTTATTCCACTGAGCCATCTCCCTGGCCCCTCACCACATTCCTTCTTTTCAGGTGTCTCTGTCTCCTCTGCAGTCCCTGGCTTCCCTTCTCTGTCGCTTGTTCTCTCCTCTCCCCTTCTCCTCCTCTTCTGTCTGTTGAACGTTAGCATCTCCTAGGCTGAGTTCTGGACACCTTCCCATATGACACACGATGTAGTGTCTGCTCCTGTGAAGGCAGTGACGGCCGTGCGTGCGTGCGTGCGCGTGTGATCAGCACCGATCCCTCCTCCGAGCTCCAGTGCTTATTTCTGTTGCAGTCACTGGCCGGCAGTGCACTTATTTGGGTGCACTTGGCACACGTTCTTGCCTTAAGGACGTTCATGGGTTCTTTTCCTGTGCCTCCACTGCTTCTCTCACTTTTCAGCTGGTTGTCACTCCTGGTCAGACTTCAGGTCTCAGCCTAAAGGTCATTTCCTCAGCAAGGCTCGCCATTTGTTTGTTTGTTTTTATTTTTTGTATTTTAGGGAAGGGTCTGCAGGGTGTTCAGGGTCTCACTACTAGAAGGGATGTAGTGATCCACCTGTTTACAGCCTCCCAAGAGCTGGGATTACAGGTGCGTGCTGCTATGTAACCCTGGTCCCTGCACTTGCCAAAGAAGGCACTTAATCTGCTGAGCTATTTCACTAGCCCCATAATATTTACTTTGACCTCTCTTTTCTAAGCTGGTTCTTTTATTACAGTATGCATTCTGTTCGAGTTCTTTAAAAGACATCACTCTGTGTGTTTTTATGTTTACCCATTTTAATATCTAAATATAAACTGTGAGGATAGGAATTATATCTATTTTGGTTCTTTTGTTTTCAGAATCTAATTTTATTCAAATTCTTAATTTTAAACATTCTTTTACATTCCTACAACCCTTACATTTAAAAAGATTCAGAATGGCCCGAGTGTGGTGTCACATACCTGTAATCCCAGCACAAGGGAGGCTGCTGCAGGAGGATCATTGTTAGTTCAAGATAAGCCTGAACTATGAAGTGAGATCAAGGCCAGGTTGAGCTACATATCAAGACCTTACCTCAGGGGCCAGGAAGATAGCTCGGTAGAATAAGTGCTTGCTTGGCAAGTGCAAGGGCCTGAGTTCCATTCCTGTGTTCTGCAAAAAAACAAACAAACAAACAAAAAAAAAAAAAAAAAAACCTTTGCCTCAAAAAGATAAAAACATAAATAAAAAAAAAAGATTCAGAATGGTAAGCTCTCAATCTACAGATGTGAAGTAAAGATTTTAAGGTTTCTGTTTTCTAAATGCCTATCAGTAGCCTCTATTACAAAAGAATTCGAAATGGGGGCAGTAGCTATAGCCCAGAGCACAGTGCCTGCCTAGGAAGCACAAGGTCTTCAGTTCGATTCCCAGTACCAGAAAATTAAAAAAAAAAAAATTCAAAATGGTCTCATAGTCCATAATTTGTAACAAAGTGACTTCCTTTGTATATGAATGACTTTGATAGAATTAAATATTTTCTGCCACTAGGTATGTTTCCATTTAATAAATATTAACTGTCAAATGAATATTTTGGTTATTTCTTTTTTACAGCTTTTCTCTAGTGCTTGAAACATAGTATGCATTAAGAAACATTTCTTGAATGAAAACTTTGTTTTGAGTTTCTTTTTGAAATGGAGAAAGATGTAAGATAGTATATATAATATCGAAGCTGTGGTTTTTAATCTGCATAATTTGGATATTAATACCTTAGGTGTGGGCTAGTGAGATGGCTCAGTGGTCTAAAGCACCTACTTAGAACAAGCTTAGCAAAACACAGGGACCGCGGTTCAATCCCCCAGCACCACATGCCAGCCAGCCCC
>NW_004524669.1:2380401-2382492 GCF_000260255.1 Octodon degus | reverse complement strand
GGCTGGCTGGCATGTGGTGCTGGGGGATTGAACCGCGGTCCCTGTGCTTTGCTAAGCTTGTTTTAAGTAGGTGCTTTAGACCACTGAGCCATCTCTCCAGCCCCCTGCTTTTTCTTTATACAGTGTCTCACTATGTAGTTCAGTTGGCCTTGAACTTACAATGTAGCCCAGGCTGCCCTGAAACATACAGCAATCCTCCTGTCTCAGCCTCTTAAATGCTGAGATTACCAGTGTGTGCCACCATTCCTGGTGCTATAAATTTTTAATTTGTTGAAGTTCAGTTTATCTTTTTTCTTGTCTTTTTGATACAGGATCCCACCATGTAGCTCGGCCTGGCCTTGATCTCACTTTGTAGCCCGTGCTGGTCTTGAACTTGCATGATCCTCCTGCCTCAGCCTTCTGAGTGGATGGGATTATAGGCATGTGCCACCACCACGCCTTGGCTATCTTTTCTTCTGCTGTCTTTGCTTTTGGTGTTCTAGCCTAGAAAGCATTACCAGATCCAATGGCATGAAGCTTTTCTGTTTTCCTCTGAGAGTTTTATTTAAAAAAAAAAAAAAGTTTTATCTCTTACATTTAGAGCTTCGATCCTTTTGACTTAATTTTTGCTCATAGTATAAGGTAGGATACTAGTATCCCACCTTTAGTATTTTGCATGTGGAAATTCAGTTTTATCAGCAGCATTGTTAAAAAGCTGATCTTTCCCTTCTGGGCTGGTTTTGGCTTGTTTTGAAAATCATTTAACCGTGTACAGTCATTTGAAAATCATTTAACTGTGTGTTTATTTCTGTGCTCTCTGCTCTCTGCCCTTAGTCCGTATGTCTGTACTCAGGCCGTAACAACACGTTTGCTTAGCTGAAGTAAAATATAAATAATATAAAGTTCACCATTTAATCACTTGTAAGTGACCATTAAGAACATACATATTACTCACCACTTTCCTTTGTCCATTTTATTGCTTTAAATCACTCCCTGCCATGAATACATTATCATTTCTTTATTGGAACTCTGCTACTGAGGTTTTCCAGACATGGTCTCCCTGTGTAGTTCAGGCTGGTCTTTTAATTTTTTTTTTTTTTTCTTGCGGTACCAGGGATCAAACTCAGGACCTTGCACTTGCCAAGCAGGTGCTTATGCCACTGAGCTATCTCCCCGGCCCAAGCTATCTCCTCGGCCCTCAGGCTGGTCTTGATACTCACTGTATGCCACAGACAATTTGCGTGACCTTCCTGCCTCAGCCTCCTGAGTACAGGGATCGCAAGTGTACACCCCCACTCTTGGCAGTCTCTGCTCATAGGCATTCAGGTTGCCATTTGCTAGTACAGTTAATACTACGATAAATGACCTAGCATGAAAACCATTTTTCCTTGTGTGAGAACAAGATAAATTCCAGGAACAAAATGTAGCATTCTTACCTTTGTAACTCTGGCAAAATGCCAGCCTTGGAGGTATTACCAATTTACTTTTTCACTAGCCATGTGAAGTAGTCACTGGTATAGCATATTAGCTATTTAAAGTTTTATTTTCCTATTTGATAGTTCTTTTGTGTGAATTGTGTTTATATCTTTGCTCATTTTTCTACTTCACTGTGGTCCTTTTTCTGTTAATAGGACTTTTTTTATATTCTAGGGAAATGAGCTGTGTGTTTGTTAGTATATGTGATACTAGGATTTCAGCCCAGACCTTCCCACTGAGCTACATCCGCAGCCTCCCACCTCTCCTCCTCTTATTTTGAGACAGGCTTTCACTAAGTTGCGTACCTAGGCTGGGCGCAAATTTGTGATTCCCCTGCCTCAGCCTCCCAGTGTGCTGGGATTGCAGGTGTGGACCATCTGTACCTAGCTAGGAAAATTAGTCTTTTGTTTCTGAGTTTCAAGTATCTTTTAGTCTTGTCACTTGAGTCACAGCAGTTTTACTTCTACTTTGTTTCTACTCATGGTTAATGAGTGCCAGAGTGTTTGGAGGTTCTTTCACTTTACCCCATTAGAAAGCCCTGATCAGGGCTGGAGAGATGGCTCAGTGGTCTAAAGCACCTACTTAGAACAAGCTTGGCAAGGCATCAGGGACCGCGGTTCAATCCCCCAGCACCAC
>NW_004524669.1:2374674-2380260 GCF_000260255.1 Octodon degus | reverse complement strand
CAGAACAATACCCTAATAGTGAATGAGTTGCTTGTTAATTACTGACTGTTAAAATTAAACTGTCAGGCATGGTGGCACAAGCCTGTAATCCCAGCGCTCGGGAGGCTGAGGCAGGAGGATGGCTGTGAGCTCAAGGCCAATGTGAAGTGTATAGCGAGACCCTATCTCAAAAAAAGAAAAGAAAATTAAATAGTGTTAGGACTGGAATATGCTTTCAGGTAGTCCCTTGATGTTTTTAGATGAAACTTAAGAAAAGCCACACCTCCTGGGTCACACAGTGGGTAAGCAGCAGAGCCAGAACCAGGGCCCTTCTCTGGCTTCCTTTCTGGGTGAAGATGGCTGTGTAGCATACACTAGGGAAGTTCTGAGCTCCTGACAGCAGTTAGGACTGAAAGCTGATTTTGGTGGAGTTGTGAGACCTTTCTCTTTCTGGTGTTTGCTTCTTCTCTCACCCCCTTCCCCAAATGCCTTCTGAATATTGACAGTGTACCCTGAGGTGGAACAAGCGCCGCATAACTCTGTCCCTTGCTGTGGTTGGGGTTCCTTCGGCTCTAGGCCCACAGCATGCAGAGGCAGGAGAGGGACTTGGGGGGACTCGGCAAGGCAGGATGCTGGCCACCCTGCTTGATTCAGACCTCGGGGAGGCCGAGCTGAGCTTGTTCATGTGGTCTGGATATTTGCTGCCAGGCCTCCAAAGTCTTCAAATGGAGAAAACCTGATCCTCCGTGGAAAGTCCTGGGACTTGGATTCCTTCCTGAGGATCTTCTTATCCATGTGATAAAAATGATAAATTTCAAAGGTAATTAAACATTTAAAAATAAAATGTGTGTTTATTTATCAGATCTAATATATCATCAACTGTAGTATTACAGACAGCTAAGCTAGGCAGAAATATTATGGGCAGTCAGATAGGGTGAGGTCCTTGAGACAGCCAGGATGAAGGTATAACGAATCTCAGCTATGGCCGGAGACACATCTGGTGGAGGCCAGGCCTCAAGATAAAAATGAGATGACCAAGCTCGTATAGTTCCTCGAAGGACCCGCACCAGGCCTAATGAAGCCTAGATGGATATCAGTCACCCTGGCGGTGACCGAGACCTCTGGACCCATCATTTCCTAGAGAAAGTCTTTTGCTTTCTGCCCACCCTTGGTATGTGACTTGTTTCCCTGCTGGATCACTATTTCCTAAGCCACTACACTTGTATTCTTATTGGTCAAGCATAGCTGGAACCCTTGTTATACCCAGGTGGGTATTGTTCTATAAAATGTTCCCCCCTCAGCGTGGGGTCCTGAGACAGCCCACTGGTGCTCCTTCCTGCCTCTCAGGAGCTATATCTCTGTCCTTCAATAAATATCTTCCTACTCTTAACCTTGTTCCTAGAATTCATTCTTTGATTTTTAGGGAACACATACTGAGTATTTAACAAGTTGACAGTTATAATATTTCCCTTATATTTGGAGATGCTGATATCTCCCCTGTAGCAATAGTATTTACTACTATTTTGTACATCAACTTAAAAGTTCTGGGGCCGGGGAAATAGCTCAGTAGAATAAGTGCTTGCCTGGCAAGTGCAAGGGCTTGAGTTCAATCCCCGGTTCCACCAAAATAAATAAATAAAATAATAAAAATGCTAAATTGACCAATGCTTGCTTGTCAAATAGACTTTTCTTATACTTGTTCGCATCCTATGTTAATCAGCTGTCCCTATAATGAAATAACTGAGATAATTAACTTATAAAAAGTTTGGGCTGGGGCTGGCCAGATAGCTCGGTAGATTAAAGCACCTGCTTAGGCAGACACAGGGACCGGGGTTCAATCCCCAGCTCGCTGGCCCTGCCCTCCAGGCATGCTGAGACAGCGATTGAGACTGGGCGCAGTGGTGCATGCTTGTAATACTAGCACTTGGGAGGCTGAAAACAGGAGGATCACTCCAAGTCCAATCTGTGTGGTGAGATCCTATAGACCCTGTGCTAAATATATATATTTTTAAAAGTGTTTGGGCTGGATGTGGCTGAGTAGTAGAAGCCCTGGGTTTGATCCCCAATATTGCCCAAAACAAAAATAATAAAAAGTAAAGAGAGAGGTTTATTTTGGCTCATGGTTTTATACATTCCAGTCTAAGACTATGGCTCCATTGTTTGGGATTCAAGCAGGAGTTGCACATCATGGCAGGAGTTTGTGGTAGACCAAAGACCACTTATATCATGAACCAAGAAGCAAGAGAAAGGACCAGGAAGAGACCGGATGCCACAGTCCCTTTGGAGGGCACAGTGATCTAAGGACCTCCCATTAGGCTTTCCTACATCTTAATAGTTCCTTGCCCACTCAGCTGGGGGCCAAGCTTGTATGTAATACAGGACCCTAGAGGGACATTTGCCTAAGCCATAGCACATACACAAAAATATAATTTTTCTTTAAATGTGAAATCATTTTTTAACTTTTTGTTTTTGTTTTTGTTTGTTTGTTTGTTTTTTGGTGGAACTGGGGATTAAACTCAGGCTCTTGCACTTGCCAGGCAAACGCTTATCCTACTGAGCTCTCTCCCTAGCCCCCTTTTTTTAACTTTTTATTGGTACATTTTAGATATAATGATAATATTCATCACAGGGAAATTATACCTGTACACGATTATTGTAGTTTGGGTTTTGCAAGGGGAAAAATACCATACAAAACATTTGGTTATAGAATTATTTTATAATAGTCACCCAAAGAATCATATACAAAGGGAATGCAAGAAATCCGTCCACACACTAAAGACCAAAGAATCTAGCTGAGGGCCTGGATCCCATGGTAATGTCCTGCATGAGTTCAGCTGAAGACCTAGAGCACGTAAACAGTGCCCCCCACAAATCCAGCTGGGGGTCACGAGCCCATAATTATGTCTCATGCAGGCCTGCTTCACAGATCTGTGCTGGGAAGGCCCACAGGTCAGGGCTGGAAACCAGAAACTGTGCCAGCAGGGTGAAGGATCTGTGCTAGCAGGCTGAGGGGTCTGCACTAGAGCCAGGAAGCGATGCTTAGAGTAAGAACCAGAGCTCCCCCAAAAAGCTGCTACAGCCATCCTCAGCAACAGTGAGGTCCCAAGTTCGCATCGGGAAAGCCAGCACAGCAAGCTTTTGCAGGAGACTGGGCAGTGCACCGTCTTCCCCTCTGAGACTAGGAAGCAAGGCTCAAAGTGAGGACAAGAGCTCCCCCAGAGTGAAGCATAGCCGTCCTCAGCGACAAGGTCCCAAGCTCCTCCTCTGATGAGAACAGCCAACTGCATCAGGAAAGCCAGCATGGCAAGGTCCTCCAGCAGAAGCACTCAAGAGAAGCAGCAGCTCCCTAACAGCTTCCCAACAGCTTCACTAACAGCCTCTCTTCCTCTTCTCCGGTTTTTCCTCTTATGTGCCCCGCAGCAACCCTCAGGTGGGCCTCCCGCACCCAGCACCATGCTCGGTCAGTTCAGCTGTGTGTTACAAGTTGACCACCAGTTGTCCATCCATCACAATGATGTATCTTCTTTTTTCCCATTCTCTCTCCTTCAGCCCCTATTCCATTCTTTATTTATGAAAGCTTTGCTTTCAATTTTTCCTTCCGTTCTTTTTTGGCTGTCTCGTCTTTCTCTTTCTCCCTCCCTTGTTCCCTTTCTCATTGGAACATTTTCTTCCCATTTTCAATATCCATTATACATTTTGGTCCTAATTTACAGTTTCAGTTTCTTACACCAGAGAAACCATGTGGTATTTGAACATGTGTATCTGATTTATTTCACTTAAGAGTATGGTTTCAAGGTGCATCCATTTAGCTAGAAATGTCTCAAGCTTATCCTTCTGTATGGCACAGTAGTACTCTGTTATATTAAAAAGCCACATCTTCATTATCCATTCATTGGTTGATAGGCATTAGACTGTTTCCAAGATTTGGCTCATAATATAATATTTTAAGAGACATTTCAAGTGGCATTTAAAATGAACCATAGCCAGATAGCAACACAATGCCTGTGACACCAGCACTGGGGAGGCTGAGGTAAGAGGAACAACAAAGAGAGAACCTATTTCTAGGGTAGCTTTCTTTCTTTTATTTTTTTTCATTATTATTATTATTATTATTATTATTATTATTTTGTGGTATCAGGGATTGAACTCATGACCTTGCACTTACCGGGCAAATGCTTATGCTGCTGAGCTATCTCCCCAGCCCCCGAGAACCGATTTCTAAATGAATGAATGAGTGAATGAATATCAGCCCCTCAAGCACATATAACTAGCTGTGCCTTTAATGAGTTGCTTGACACGCCTGGGAGACAGGCAGGAGAAATTCCAAGTTCAAGCTTAACCTGAGAAACTTAGTGACTCAGCAAGACCCTGTCTCAACATTAAAACATCAGACTGCATGGAGATATAGTTCAATGTGAAGGCCACAAAACAAACAAAAAAAAAATGTAACTGAACCAGGTGTGGAGGCTTCCATCGGCAATTGTGGCCCTCAAGACGCTGAGGCAGGGGCGTCACTTGAGGTCAGTCTCAGCTACATAGAGAGTTCAAGGCCAACCTGAACTACGTAGTACCCAAAAAAACCAAAAACTAAAGTGATGAGTATCAGTAATTTAGACTAAATTCAGACACGTACAGACAGGCACTGTGACTGTCTTTCAACCATTCAGCTGACAAGGATCCTAAGATTTCACAGCTGTTAATGTGTGTAGGTGCATCTGAAAACTGATGCATTGTTATATCTGTTTGCCTAAGTTCAAAGCACTTATTGTGTGATGTCATTTGTTTTCCCAACAATTGTGATGAATTGTAAGTTGTTTTCTAGGTAAGGAAACTGAGGCTTAGAGAAGCTAAGTGAATGGTCAGGGATCACAGTTAATAAGTCACAAACTGGGTCATAAGCCCCAGTCTTTCTGCTCTGCCCACTTGTTTCCCAGCATTTGACCTCGTCCATACCAGTCTTTCTGTTATATCAAAGCAGACACCTGGACTAGCCCCAGGAGCAAGAGCTGCCCTGGTTTTCTCCTTCTTCTGATAAAGACAAATGATGCCAGAAATAGGTATGCAGAAGCAGCTTTGTTAAAAATTAAAAGAATAGGGCCGGAGAGATGACTCAGTAGAATAAGCGCTTCCCTGGCAAGCGCAAGGGCCTGAGTTCAATCCCCAGTTCTGCCAAAAAAAAAAATAATATGATACAAATTTAGCCAGGTGTGGTGGCACACATCTGTAATCCCAGCATTCAGTATGCTGAGGCAGGAGGATCCACAAGATCCAGGCCAGCCTCTGCTACAAAGTGAGCTCAAGACCAGCCTGAACTTCATAGCAAGAACCTGTGTTATATATCTATATCTACAGATATAGGACTAGCTATGCCAGATAGCTATATAGATATAGATATAGACATAGTCCTATATAGTTATCTATATAGATATAGATATGGATAGATAGATATCCATATCCGGCGAGAGAGCTTGTGGACTAAGCACCTGCTTAGGCAAGCGCAAGGACCGGGGTTGGATCTCCAGCACCATGCGCTGTGCCAGCCATCAAGTGCAGGCATGGTGGTGGCCTACGCCTGTAATCCCAGCACTGGGGAGGCTGAAAACAGGA